>NW_008580157.1:209220-254639 GCF_000520115.1 Aphanomyces invadans
CGCCCGCCGTTCTACCCAGATGACCATGTGGACCAGGTGTCGAACGTCCAGCGGCCCCAGACATGTTTTCGTGCGACAAGTGTCCCCCCCCTCTCTCTCTCTCTGCCGAGCCTGGACGGTCGTCGCACCGTCATTGTTGGATTGGCTCGCCAAGATGCAAGCGGGCCGCAACATGGATCTCCAAGAGCGCGTGTCGTACATCCAGTCGGCCACGAAAGACGGCGACCACAAGAGCTATGACGATGCCAAGACCCCAGGCGAGCTCGAGGACGGCGCGCTCGTGGCGGGCGGGGCCCTCGACCTCTTTTCCCGCGAAGCGTTTGGCTTGTTTTCGCAATACGCAGCAATCGGCGTCATCTACGGCATGATTCCGTCGCTCAACTACCCCATCTTCAACGTGTACCTGCAGCTCGAGGGGTACCAGACGGCGTCGTACGGGACTTTGGTGACGCTCGGGTGGTCGTTCAAAGTGTTTATGGGGATGTTCTCCGACTGCTTTCCGATCTTTGGGTACCGTCGCAAGTCGTGGATGTTGATCGGGTGGTCGGCGACCATGCTCTGTTTGTCCATCATGACGTTTTCGTCGCTGGGCGACCCGTATTGCAACCGGGAGAAGGCGGCATTGATCCAGTCGAAGGCGTGCTCGAAGCCGTACTCGAACGCGACGGCGGCCGAGAAGGAGCTGTTCAACTTGCTCGCGCCGGACAGCGGGGGGCTGTTTATCATTTTGTCCATGTTTGTGTCGCTGGGGTACGTGACGGCGGCGTGTGCGTCGGACGCGATGGTGTGCCAGTATGCACAGCGCGAGCCTCTGGCGATCCGCGGCCGCGTCCAGACGGCCATCTACGTCGTGCGCACGATGGCGAGCATCCTGGCGTTGATCGTGACGGGGTTTGGCTTGAACGGCGCCAACTACAACGGATCGTTTTCGTTCTCGATGGCGCCGAACGTGCCGTACGGGATCTGCTTGGCGCCGTGCGTGATGGTGGTGCTGACGACCGTGTTTGTCGTGCAGGAGCAAAAGACGGCGGGCGTGCCGTTCCGCGAGTGGGTCGGCAGCTTTTGGGAGCTGCTCCAGAAGCGTGTGATGTGGCAGATCTGCGCGTTCCGGTTCATCAACAACATGTTCCAGAACATCAGTTCGACGGCGGGCAGTCCCATGTCGAGCATCTGGGCCGGCGTCGAGCCGCTCAACGACTCGTTGTCGGGCATCGTCGGCAACGCCATCTTTTCCGGCATCTTGGTCGTTGTCGCCAAGTGGGGTCTGCACTGGAACTGGCGGTGGACGATTGCCCTCGGGTCGATCGGGGTCATGCTCATTGACGGGTTTGTCATTTTCCTCACGATCTGGGACGTTGTGCGCAACCAGTGGTTCTTCACGGGCGTCGCGCTCGCCGACAACGTCCCTGCCGGCATTCGCTTTGTCGTGTCGACGTTCTGCGCCGTCGAGATCGCAGACGTCGGCAACGAAGGCGCGACCTACGGCCTCGTCACGACCGTCTCCAACCTGGCGTCGCCGTTTGCGTCCGTCGTCACCAAATACATCAACTCGTACTTGGCGCTGTCCCAAAACGACATCATGGCGGACACGGACGCCGTCCGATGGGACGTCACGTACTCGTATTTGATCTCGTACGCGTGCAAGTTGTTTGCGTTGACATGGCTGTGGATGCTCCCTCCCCAGCGCGAACCCATGCAAGAGTTGAAGCGGAAGGGCGGCAAGAGCAAGTTGGCCGGCATCGTCCTCATCGTGGTCTTCCTGTCGTGCATCTCGTTTTCCGTCACGTCCAGCATCATGGCCATCTACCCGTCGACCAAGTGCTACCGCATTGCGGGCGGCAACGGCAAGTTGGACCCCACGACAGGCAAATGCCCCGTCGTCAAGAGCCGCAAGGGGTAGTCGATCAACGACAAGTGTGTTGTTGTGTACATAATAAATGTATACCTTGTGGCGTTTGTCGGGGTGTACATCGGGGCTTCGACGTGCATGTTGAGGCATGGTGCTTTCGTTCGAGCTGGTGATCCGCAAGGACTCGGAGGCGATGGCGTGTATCGAGCTTTCGGAGCGGTGATGGCTCCAGTGGTCCAGACAGTCGATCTGTAGTTCCGATCGCTCGCTTTGTGTCACCGTGAATGGTGTGATGGACCGAGCGATGTGAGGCGTGGGCAAGCGCGATGGACATGTCAAAGCGGCATGTAAAGTCTAGGGATCGTCCGATGCAAGTCCCTCGCCCACTGCGGGTTTCCTGGTCCGCATCGCGGAGCATCCGACGTTCAGGAATTGGCGCGTGAGAGCCAAACAAACGCCACAGAGTTGCTGCTCGAGCTGATAGCGCGGGGTGCGGAACACGTAGCTGTAAGGCCAACAGCACCAAAAAGCCAACACAGCACCATGGTGGAGCGACGCACTCGATTCACGCGTGGTGCCATCGAAACAGACTTCTCCCTGCAGCCATCCGTGCGACGCAAGAGTGGCGACCGATCCAACGAACGGCAAGCATGAACACCGACAACCATCGCCACTTGTCGACCAATTCAGACGGATGCCATCTCGTGAGGGGATGCGCCGCATCCATCACGACGCATGACATCGACGGCTGGAGGGGGCAGCTACCCCATGCAGACGTGGTTCGACAGTGTAACGTCACGTGGTGGAGTCCCATCGTATTCGTCGTCGGTGGCCATTCTGCTCCTTGTTGTCATGGCATGAGCGATTCAAGTCATGCAACCTGCGCCCACCGTTGTCCGTTAGAAAAGGTTGGTTCGCATGGGCCGTCTTTGCGATTCAGCCCTCCGGTGCATGTTCGCATGGGCGCCAACAACGAACCCGACGCACTGTACCCTCTGCTTCTGGACGCACCTCCACATGCGTTTTCGCTTGGACTTGTCAGGATATCTCTGTTCATTGCGACATACGAGTGCTGGAATGCAACGTGTTAGGTTGTTGCGCACGTCGACAGCGTCCTCGGACACAGTTGGTCGTGTACTAACTGGTTGAAGATTATTGAGAGCGCTAGTTACCAGTCTCCCGTCAGCGCCGCCGTGGTTTCGGCGGCCGCCTTCTTCTGCTTGACCAGCGCGACGTGGATGGGATGGATAAAGTCCTTGGCAAAGTACTCGACGTACTCTTTGAAACATCGATACTTGCCGTCGTCTACTGCGGGTCATGTCCACCGACCCCACATCAACTTCACGTACCTCTGCCCTTCGCGTTGAGCTCGCGCTCGAGCGATGCGAGCGTCGGCACAGTCTCGTAATTAAAGTCGTCTATGCGGCGCGGATCAATCGGCACGCACACTCGTCCTACCGACGACACAGTGTGAGCGGTCGCGCCATGTCGTTGACTAAAGGTGCGGGACCTGTTTTCGGATGGATGGCAAACGGACTCTTGAGCAAGTGGTTACGTTGCTTGGACACGTTCGCATCCAGCCGAGGATACAAGTACGAAAACACAATCTCGGCAATGCACGTTCGGAGAAGGCGGCGACGTTCATCCGAGAGCTACGGGCCATCCTGATGAAATGGCGACTGTGCGAGCAGCGCTTACGTTCTTGCGCTTCTTGTCCTGCACAGCTCTTTCGACGGCCGCTTTGAGTTGGTCCCATTTCTCGACGGGCGTCGTCGCGTCGAGTTGCTGAGACCAAGCGCAATCCAATTTGGACCGAATGTCTAAGCGAATGCACACAAGGTTTCGGTGGTTTGTCGTTGGTTGTCGTGGATTTTCGCACCGTCGTCAGGCACCATGTCGAGCAGGTTGGTCCAGTTGTCTTGCGAGCACAAAACGCTTTGACCGGACGGGCCCAAGATGACGTCGCCAAACATGGGCTCCAGAATGGAATACGCTCGCCTACAACAACGCGTGACCGATAGATCCGAGACGGTACATACTCAAGAGACGGATGCAAAGGCTCCGTCAGCTTGACTTTGCGCTTGACGTGCTCGCTCCCCTCCACGAGGGTGAAGTACTGAACGACGGCCGTGCGCGCTTCGTTGGTGAGCAGGCGCGATGTTGTGTCCGACACCCAGCAATGGATCCCTCGACGCCCGGAATATACCCACAGGATGTGTTGGAATCCAAAATCCTCTACGAGTCCGTCGTCATGACGATCATGCGCGGACCAATGCACCTCGCAGCCCTCGATCCATGACTTTGACGGCGGCCACCATGAGCTGCCAACACTTGTGGCAAATCGCAGCGGATTGGCAACACGTACGCGTGTCATCGTAATCTGTAAGATCCACATCAAATACAAGCTCTCGCTCTACTGGCGTAAACTTGGAGCTGTCCACTTTGCCTTTGTCCATGGGCTAACCAAACACGAGTTCGTCCCACACATTCAGGACGCTGGCCAGGACGTACCGACACCGAGAAGACCGCGCCGATATCAATCTTGTGGGGCATCAGGCGCTTCATTTCAGTCTTCATTTCATCAGCGTTATGGAAAGCTTTGTAGCGAATGTACTGGTCGTTTTCGAGTGTGAACGAAAACTCGCGACGACTGAGCAATGTGTTGGGCGTACTGTTGTCCTTGGCGACACTGGCGTCGTAGCCCAGCCATTGCACCATTTCTTCGTAAGGGAAGAGGCGGTCATAGTACAGCGCTAGGAGCTCTGGCGAGAATGAATCGGTCGACATGGTGGACGGACGGACAGAGCGATCGATCGAACTCGCGCGAGTGGAATTGCGCGGCAATGGAAAGACAAGTACGACGCACTTAACACAATTTCTGGATAGAATGTTTCTTTAAGGTACGATTTCGGATAAATTGTCCGGATGTTTCTTTACGGCATTCCAAGCAATCAATCTGTCGGTCGTCGCAGCATCACCGCAATGGGGAAGTCGCGCGTGTCCTACTTCTACCACCGTGCGGCGCCCGAGGAAGTGTTTTATGGCTAACATGATGATGGTTGATGTGCGTAGCGGAGGAAGGGAACTTTTACTATGGCCCGGGCCATCCCATGAAGCCCCACCGACTCAAGTTGGCGCACCACCTCGTGTTGAACTACGACTTGTTCCGCAAGATGGAAGTGTTTGTACGTTCACTAGCTAGATCGTGGAGCATATTTTTGATGCAGAGGATGGTAGGAACCCCACTGGGCATCGTCGGAAGAAGTCAAAGCGTTCCACACCGCCGATTACGTCGAGTTCCTCAAGAAAATCAGTCCGTCAAACGAAAAGCAGTACCAGTCGGACGTCAACAAATGTCCGTCCACATTTCACGACATTGCGCTCCCTCGTACTCATCGTCCTGCGGCCTAGTCAACGTCGGCGAGTTCACAGACTGCCCTGTCTTTGATGGGATCTTCAACTTTTGCCAGATTTACTCCGGTGGATCCCTCGGTACGACGCGCCACAACGTCGATCTAAACACAACGTCTCTCACATACATGGTGGTTTTGTCTGCATAGATGCGGCATATCGGTTAAACCATGGACTGACGGACGTCGCGATCAATTGGGCGGGAGGATTACATCACGCGAAAAAGTCGGAAGCGTCAGGGTTTTGCTACATCAACGACATTGTGCTGGGCATTTTGGAGTTGCTCAAGTACGTTTTCCTGCGCGCGGGCTTTCGTGGATTCCATCCATGCATGGGCCTGTAGGTACCATCCACGTGTGTTGTACATTGACATTGACGTCCATCACGGCGACGGCGTCGAAGAAGCGTTCTACGTCACCGACCGCGTGATGACTGTGTCGTTTCACAAGGTACTTGATTGGATTTTTCCATGAGATTTGATCTCAGGTCGTCGATATAGTATGGCGACTTTTTCCCAGGCACGGGCGACATCAAGGTAAACGTAGGACGCATCGTTGTGGCGCTGTGACATGCTCGTTGCGGTGTAGGATATTGGAGCCAAGGCAGGCAAATACTACTCGGTCAACTGCCCGCTCAAGAGCGGGATCGACGACGACAATTACTTGACGATTTTCAAACCTGTGATTGAAAAAGTGATCGAGTCGTTTCGGCCGGGCGCAATCGTGTTGCAGTGTGGTGCGGACTCGCTCACAGGCGATCGCCTCGGGTGCTTCAACTTGACCGTGCAAGGTGCTGCTGCTCCTTCCTCTTGCCCAACTTGCACTCCACTGATATTCCTTCTAGGACATGGCGAATGCGTGAAATTCGTCAAGAGCTTTGGACTGCCGACCATGGTCCTGGGTGGCGGCGGGTACACCATCCGCAACGTGAGTCGGTGTTGGGCCTACGAGACGGCCGTCTGCCTCGACGAAACCGTGAGCAACGACATCCCGTTCAACGAATATTTTGAGTACTATGCGCCGTCGTTCAAGCTCCATCTCGACCCGAACACGGACTTGGAGAATTGCAACTCGCGGGCGTATCTCGAAGACATCAAGTGTGTTTGCCGCCGCGTTTTTGATAAAGACGGTCTGACGTGGAGTACGTAGGGCTAAGATTTTCGAGCACTTGCGCATGTTGAACGGCGCGCCTAGCGTTCAAATGTCCGTCATGCCGCCTGATTTTGTGCTCAAAGAAGAAGACGACGACGCGATCGACCCTGACCAGCGCGTCGACCATGACGGAACGAAGCGTCAACACGACGCAGAGCACTACGCGAACGACAAGGTAACGTCCCATGTGTTGAACAACGCCCGTCGTGTGTCTTGAATCCTACGCTTTTTTTCGTAGGATAACCGCGGCAAGGACGGCGGCACGTCCCAGGAGAATGTGGACATGGTGGATTGACGCATGTAAAGTTGAGATTTTTCCGCTCCTTTGGGTAGTTGTCTCGCTGTTGTTCCGTCGAAAAAAAGTCCATCGACGGTCGGCTGCTGCTTTGAAGTTTTGACGACGTCACAACCATCTTTGCATCGTCTCGTCATTTGGACGGAACATCCCTGGAAATTTGGACCCAGTAACCCTTGTACAACTACGCACGGTGCACACGACGTCGTCCCCGATTCATTATTTACGTTTAGCGGGGGCCTTTCCCTTTTTCGACGCGCTCGCAGTCGATCCGTCGGGAGCCTTTCGTTTAGCAACTGGTGTTTTCTTCTTGGCTTTTTGAAACCGCATCACGTCTGTGTCGTCGTCGTCGCCGTCTTTGTCGTCGTCGTCGTTGACGCCTTCATCCAGTCCGTCGACGCCGTCCAAGTCGTCCGCCCCCTTGGTCTTGACCGATTTCTTGGCAGGTTTCGCCAACAGATCGGCCTCTACCAGTGCCTGCGACTTGTGGGCGACCTTGTTGTACTGCCTCGTGAACGCGCTCTTGGCTTTCGAATCCAACTCGGCGTACGTGTGGCGCGGGACCCCCGGGAGCTTGAAAAATTCCATCGAGTCGGTCAAGTCGTCCTTGCTGATTTCACACGCATCAAGCATCGCAATCACTTGATCCACGTTCTACGCAGACATCGCGTTCGTGTCGTCGGTCTGCCTACAGCCCACGCACCTCTTCGCCAGACAAGAGCTTGGTCAGGAAAATTTCCTTCATGTACGGCACGTAGTCCATGCGAATTGCTACAACCACGCAACGTGAATGACGCACAAGTCGCACACGTCGTGTACCATTGCGCGCGCCAGATGCATGGCCGCGCATACGGATCGATAGCTCGCCCAGCAGTCGCTTGGCCTTGCCGGCTGTGGAATTCTTCCCCATCCACCTACGTCGTGCATGCCAGTCCAGGTCGATCGACCGATGTCAAGCCAACGAGGTGGTCGACGTACCTGGTGAATTCGGGACGGCCGACAAACCCTTCTGCATGCACGCACGCAGCAACATTGAGCGCGGCTTGTTTGGTCAGCAGATCCCATCTCTACGCGTCCATCCAGTCATCCGTTCACCGGAAACAAAAGGTCGCACCTGTTCCTGTCGAATGTACACACTGACGAGGTCGCTCTCAGCCAACAAGTCGGTCGCCAACGCGGCAAATTCGAGTTTTTCGTCGGCCGAACACCGTTTGTTTTGGATGCTCTGCATGTAGTTTTCCTGGACCATGAGCGGCATCAAGTCGTAGTCGACAAAATACGCTTCGTTCCGGTCGTTGAACGACGCGCCGGTTTTAAAAATCTGCTGCGTCGCGCTGAACGGGTTGAGGCGCAGGACCTGAATAATACATTCGATCAATGCGCGGTGCTCAACGCGGGCTCAACAAAGCGACGTACGTCGTCCTTTTCGCTCTGGTAAAATTGCTTGACCACGTCGTCGTACGTCATGGACGTTTGGTTGCGACGCCACATTTGCATCCAGTTGAGGAGCTGCCGAATGTCGTTACCAAACCGCTCGGCCGCTTCCTCCAACGCATTCTTCTCGGCATGGAGGCCTTCGCGCGCCGCGACTTGAAGGAGTCGTGTCGCGATCTGCGTCTTGGTTGGGCGCCGCAGCTTTAGGTCGAATGCGTGGTTCGCCAGCGACCGGACCTTCATGCTCTGCCGGTCGTTACAAATGCAAATGATGGGGGTTTTGGACTTTTTGATGATCGCAATCAACTCGGCCATCCCACCGCGGTCTCCCGACGACATCCCGTCCACTTCATCCATGATGATCACTCGAGATTTGAGGCCGACATTGTGTTGGGACGATCCGAACGTCAGCGCTTGCGTGCCAACAATGTCGCTCAGCCCTGCTTGAAGAATCTTCTTGGACCGCGCATCGCTTGCATTGAGTTCCGTTACGTCCATGTTGCATTCGGCGGCAGCAAGGCCGGCCAGCGTCGTCTTGCCAATGCCGGGGGGTCCCGACAGCAGCACCGTCCGTGCGCCGCGATTTTCCGTAGACTTGGGGTTGAACGGCACCTTCTTTCTCCCTACGACGTGCAATGAGCGCGCCAACATTATCGGAACAACGCGCATGCTTTGCGTTCGAGCCATCGAAACGATAGCCATTCAAGGCATGACACACTGTGGGCATTCCGCCCCACCTCGTACAAGCACGTGCAGAGACGAATCCAACAAGTAGCAAATGGAGACTCAAGGGGCGCAAGCGCATTCGCAACTCGATGCACCGACTGCCGTACCCGTGACATGGACGTCATGAAAGTCGTTGAGCCACTGGACCAGCTTGCGACCCATTTCCTGGTTCCCGATGACGTCGGCCATCGATTTGGGCTTGTGTTTATCTGGCCACAGCATCGCGTTGCCGTTCGTGGGCTCGACCATTGCTTTTTGTTTGCCTTTGCCGCCAAACGTTGCTGGCGACCGCGGCAACGACTGCGAACGTTCCAAAATCAAGTTGTAAAATTCGTTCTGGGTCAGAATGCGCGTGCCTCGAGACACAGCTTCTTTGTACTTGGAGCTTTCCGCCACGCCGCCGCCGTTCTCCAGCTTGTCTCCAGCCACGAGGTACTTGACCTTGCCTGTGATGTTAGCCGACACACTCCCGCCATAGCGCTTGACCGTCATTTCGGCTTCTGTTCGGGTAAGACCAGCCAAGACACCGGAAAAGGCAAACGTTAGGCCGTCCAAACACCCCGGGCGGCCTTCTGGCACCCGCGTCGCCACCGCTTGGATATTCGTGGAGTCCGACGCGTCGTTTTCAACCTCTGCTTTCACTTTAGTCGACGATTTTTGAATGGCAGGCTCTTTCTTGGGAACTGCACCAGCAACAGGTTGTGGTTTTCGAGAGTCCGTTTGTACGGGTTTGGTCGTTGTCTTTGGCTGCTTCTTGGGCGGCGCCACCACTTCTTCGATGTCGGAACCCGAGTCCAACTCAATCACCTTGCGCGTTTGCCGGCCGCGCTGGCTTTGCACAGGCTGGACATCGTTTTCGTTGCCATCGTCGTCGGTGGTCGATTTCTTTTGCTTTGACGGAGACGCTTTTGGTTTCAACTCCTTTCCCTTGGACGAAGGCGCAAGTTTGGCGGGCGCGGACACCGCTTTGGTTTCTGACTTGGCTGTTTCTGTTGCAGCCCCTTTTAGCTTTGCTGGCCCGCCGCCTTGCGGCGTGAAGAAGCTGCGAATGTCCATGGGTTGCCGCCTTAAAAATCTGCCGGAGTTGGGTCACTCAAATTATTTATTGTTTCGCGCGAGTTTTTGCCCGTGAAATGTTATACGCTAACAGCATCCGGATAAATTATCCAGGTGAATACTGGTTCAAATGTGTGCGACGGCGCGGCGGGGCTTCGTCGCAGTGCTGATGGCCCTCTGCGCACATGGAGGAGGCCGATGTGCTCCTTAAAATAGGTACATCCATCTATCTACGACATCTTCTTCTTCTTCGACATCATGCTGCCGCTTTCGTCGTCACTTACGTCCTTGCTGCGTTTCGAGTGCTCCTTCGAATACATGGTGTAATCGTCCTGTTCGTTGAGATGGACTGCAAAGGCCGCAAGCTTGGGGTAGTGGACTTGAAGCTGTTTGAGCCACTTGACAGCCATGCGCTTGCGCCCGGACCGTGTCTTTCGCCATACGCGCTCAAAGTTGGCATGGGAACAATAGTTCTGTGTGACAGCGATCGTGTCGTCCACGTTGTACACGGCATGCCACCACCCGCCTGGAATGAACACGGTATCCCCTGGGTACTGCATGAACTCCATGTACTCCAGATTCGGGTCTTCGGCGACCATGCGCGGCAGCATGTCGCAAAAGTAGTTGCCCGCCTCGTCATCTTCTCCTGGAAGGACATGCCTCTTGGCCTTGACTGTCTTTTTGTCGACAGAAGGGGGGAAGACCACCCATCTCTTGCGGCCCACAATTAACGTGTTCCATGCGCTCGTCCCCAATGGGTCAACATGAACGCACGTTCCTACACAAACATCGCATGTTCGGATTCACTACATGGAACTCAACAACTCAACAACTTTGCCAAAACACCCCACTTGGAATGCAGCATAGGCGGCATTTTTCCTACCTGAGCGCTTGGGCCCAACCAAGAACCAGCGGTACGGCGGTCGAGGGTCTTCCCCGACGAGTGAGAACAAGTCATCGGGAAAATATCGCGGCACGTTGTAATCGGAGAGCAGCGGTGCTGTCTCCCGCTTGTCGTCGAATGTGCTGTCGAAGATGTACAATGGACTGTCGTCGATTTGGGTCTATGTGTACAAGTAAGACGACGCGCTGGATGGAGGAGTCCACGCACCTTCATGTACTTGCAAAAGTGCTTGAACTTCATGCGTAACGTCTTGCCGTCGTCATCTTCACCGACCTTTAGCATGGCGTGTTTGTATTGCTTCTTGAGCTTCTACACACAACATGAGAATCGAGAAGGATGAATACCCGACCTTTAGGGTCCAGTTTTCACACGCACGCCATTGCTCGTCTTCTGGGATGCCTTCAATGACGAGAGGAATGGCAGGCTTTTCGTACTCTTCAATGAACCTTTCAACACTCAAATCCTTGCACAGTTCGCGCTTGATTCCTTTCGATTCGTCCAGCGGCATGTCGCATATATCCGAACCAGCAAACCCTTGGTTGTACCATGCCTCGATGCGCATGTCTGTGCCGAGATGCGCAAGATTGAGTATATGCAAAGCACCTATGGTGTGACTACGAGCTGCATACCTGTTCGGTGTTTTCGCTTGATGTCTTCGACAATACGCCTCACACGGTCTGACAATTTCGGTGGCGGGACGGACCGGAAGCGGTACGTCGTGCGTCCTTTCACCGGTTTTTCCTGCCGCGACGATGCGTGCGCAGTGGACGCTTCGGACGACACGTTGCGGCCGTTTGGCGCCATCGTTCAAACCGATGTGAGCTCGACGCTGCAAATTGAACAATGAGAGTTTTGACCAATCACAGCACTCGCTTGTCTCTCACACCAAACCAATAACAGCAACGGGCCAATCAGAAGACGTGACAAAAACTGGGACATCGAGGGAGCTCTCCCGCTGGGTGCCCCACGTCAACAACCTAGTCATGTTCTGGATGTACAATAAGAAAGTACTAGCAATTTGATCGATCAATTGTTTTGGGAGCCGCACGAGGTGGTGGCTCTTGAAGGTCGGATGATCGTCGAGATCGTTGTTGGGACAACTACCACCCAGAGCAAGGCGCTCGAGCTTGGCTCGACGATGTTGTCCATGCAGTGGCTGGGCAACTTGAAAAGATAGCAAGGGGGTGCACGCCACCACAAGAACTGCAAGTATTGCTGCTCGCGCCCGAGTCGCGATGCCAGACGAGTGGAAGTTCACATGCAAAAGTCGGCAGGTTCATGTGACCTTACGCAATTTGTCGTCGATCTTTGCTTTCCGGATGTTTATCCGCATTCTAACCATCCGGAAAGGATTTTTTATCCGGACATCGTCTTGTGCTCCAACAACATGGCGGATAAGAGCACCCTAAAGGGCGTCCCAGACGACGCTGCTAGTTCAGAAGATGACGACTACGATCCTGGTACACAGACGAATAAGTGGAGATGGCAGGTTGACGTGCACGTCGTAGAGGCCGACGTGGAAGGACAGCTGGAAGATGCGCTCGACGCCAAAGATGAAGCTGAGTGAGTGCAAGACAAAGAGCTTGCAACGTTCCGAACCTAGCTGATGGTGTGCATGTAGATATGAGCGACAACAACTGAGCAAAAAGGGCAGTGCCACGCAAGTAGAAATCGCAGGAAAGCGTAAAGTGGACGATCTGTGGGGCGAACTTCAGGCGGCCACGTCTGTGTCCACAAAAGCATCGACCAAGAGTCAGCAGGTACTCGCTATCCCGTCGCCCCATTCTCATTACATTCCCCGTCCAAGCTCTTGAACAAGCTCCTCGGTGGAACCTCGTCCAAGAAGAAGAAGCAAAAGGTGTACGAGTTCAAAGTCCCAGTCCTCGGGTGCACCCCGACGTCCGCCTTGACATCCCCCACAGACCTTCCAACAACCACCGCGGCTCCTGCCGTAACGACTCAAGTGCTCAAGTATGCCGGCGAGGAATATAGGTAGCCGCCTCTTCCAGATTACAATGCTTAACCTCCTCGATCAGCGTGACCAAGTCCGCCGCGACGGGACCTCGCGCGTCCGGCCTCGATGCCGCCCTCGCCTCGATAAACCAACCGAAGAAGGTGTCGACGATCGAAAAGTCGAGCTTGGATTGGGACTCGTATAAGGACAAAGCCGGGATTGCGGACGAACTGACGCACTACACGAAGGACGGGTACGCATCCCTTGAAACGGAATCGCTCGTCGGGCTGACGAGATGGCGTCTAGGTACTTGGAGAAGCAGGACTTTTTGCACCGCGTGGATGCGCGCAAGTTTGAGTTGGAAAAAGCAGATCGCGACAAGCAGCGCAAGCTGAACCCGTCATAACCAACAGATGCTTCCATCCAGCACATGACAGTTGTCTCTGGCGCATCTCAACCACTTGCAGCTTAAAGTACGTCATCTGCGCTCGCATTCTCGTGCCAATTGCCGCCACGTGCGCGGAATTCGAGTCATGTTGGACATTGATCAGAGCGGCCGCGACGCTCCCCAGGGCCAAGTGTTTGTCGGTCGTGGCGGCAGTCTGTCGATAGACCACGCCATGAGCATTCATGAGGGCACTTGGAGGATGCGACGTCCCCGCGAAAATGCAGTCCGTTTCGCCGCTGTGTTTGCCGCCACAGCTGAGACTCGATACCACCGGCAGTGGACTCGACAATACGCTTCTACGACCGAAAACGCAAAGCCAGCCGCAGGGAGGTGGCTGTCCCTCTCCACGGCTCGTGAGAATCGGCCATGAGTTCACACTTGTGTGTGTGCAAATAAAAATTGCATGCAATTGCGCCGAGTTCAGTTTGTAAATGCACAACTGCATGAGGGCGATCGAACGGGGGAAAAAGGTTGCGGCGGCGCTGGGAGGGTACACCGCGCTAGGACTTGTACAGCTGACACACTTGAGCAAAGAGGCCGGCATTGTTGCTGCTGGCCGGTGCAGTCGCGGGCGGGCGGCCCCCGACGGCCTCTACATCGCAGCACCACGTCCATATGCCGACAACAAAACGACGTTGTACCTTTGACTGAGTTGGCCATGTTCTTGATATGGTCCACGACTGCCATGGCCGCCTCCTTCCTCGCCAGCGCGTCTCGGGCATGCATCAAGTCTTCTTCGCTCGCGATCGTGGCCAACGGCGACGACCACGCGCTAAAGTCGCCCCATACGACTGCTGCGGTCGGTGCACGACATGCAGCTCGAATGCGCACCACGTATTCCGTGCATGAAGCCAAGCCTACTCTCCGAGTACAACCAGTGACAACACTCACGAGCCGCTGGATGTTGCTGTACCCTGCAACATGTATTGCATGGTTGGTGCAGCAGCAGCAGCAGCAGTCTCGTTCTCCACTCTCTCCGGGCTTGGCTGGTCGACAGCAACTTCCCACGCACTCAACTCGGGGGAGTTGCGCCACACCAGCCGCTGGCCATGCCGCATCCACTGCACTTGATACGCTGTAGCGTGTGGCACAGCCGTCCACGTCACGACCAAACTCATGGCGTTCGAATCGCCTTCAAAGTCGGAATGGTACACGAGGGCGACGTCGGCCGGCGGCGTCGGGATACATGCTCCGCTCATCTTGACGGGGCTCTGTGCGCTGCGTTTTCACAGCACAAGAGAGGTACGTCGTCCATGAGCTGATGTGCAGTGCAGGCGGAGGGAAGGCGAATGCCTTGGAACGTACTTGGGTGCTTTCGGGCTCGTGGTGATAGCATCGCTGGCGTCGCTAAAGTCTCCACACGCACCCGACTCGAGCGCGCACCGGACCCGAAACACATACGATCGGCTAAAGTCGAGGCCGTAGACGACGCACTCGAGGAGCGCCATGTCCGTCGGCACCTCAGCGTCCCCAGCTGGATGATCGGTTTGGCGAACGCTCGGCTGAATGGGGGTCGTGCTGCATTGCTTCCACACCTTGACGGGCCAGTCGCGAGATTGCTGCAAGTGATACGTCTTAGCGCCAACGCAGGGCTGCCACCGAAGTAGCAGCGCGGCGCCGTCCTGCGTGGTCAGAGATTCCGGACTAAGAAAGCAGGTCCAGCTCGTACGGTTTCCATACCTCGCTCGGTGTTGGTCGGCCTGGAGTTGCCGGCAGCAACGACGCTGTGGGTGGCTCGATTCGCAAGGACAACATGGCGGTTTGAAAGTCGTCGAAAGGTTGGATGATTGAAGGCGGTGGCGGTGATAACTTGGTTAGTCCAAAGGACCAGTCCGTGATCGATTTCCATTGCGCGGCAAGGCTCGATGGCGCGCGGGTCGGTAGAGGGCCTTCGCCATCGTTCTCTGGCGCGTCGGGCTGCCGACATGGCGCATCCGTTCTTTGCAAAGGTGCGCGCCGTAGAGCTCGAGACTGGCGACTGCTGATGCTCGAGCCGGGAAGCGAGTAGCTGTCGTCGTGAGCAGTGTCGACGTTGCTATCGTCGTCACCTTCGTCATCTTCCTCGTGACAAGCACACACGCTGTCCATGTCGTTGGGCCGCCAGGCGCTGGCGAGGTGATGTTCCCGGTCCAGCTCGAAGTTTGGTGGAAGCTCCACTGCTCGCATGGGGCGACGGAAATGCAGATGCAGCGGGCGCGGCGCCGACTTGAGCGTGAGCATGACTTGCGCGAACCGGTCGTGAGCAATATCGTGGCCATGGACGCGAACGAGCACGTCTCCAACCTATCCAACGTGATTTTCAACGAAGCACCAACAACAGCTCCACCTGAATGCAACCGCACGTGCTCGCCGGCCCCGAGGTGTCCTTGACGCGTACAACATTTGGATGGATGACCTCTAGCGACAGCCCGATCTTGACTTCGTCAAATGAGACCTAAACAGCACCACGTCGAGCTCGACGAGTGCGCCGGTGGAACCCTACGTCGTATTCGAACTCCGTCGACGCGAAGTGGCCGTCGTCATGCGCAGCGTGGGTCGGCTCCGACTCTACAGACACACGCAGGTCGTCGTCGAGTGTTGTCATCGCCATTGTACTGGCATACCGGATGTCGTGACTTTCACGCGCGGCACCGCTGCGCCATTGTTGTCCTCACGCAAGCGAGCAAGGTGTTTGGTCGATTCGTCGTCGTGTGGCAATGGCGTTGCCACGACGGCAGCACACTCATGCATCTACACACGCCCCTGACGTCACTCGCCACGGCGCGGCTTACCTCGTCCTCCCGCATGTTCCTTGAATGACGGGGGTTGCATCCACCGAAAAAATCTTTGGCGCTTTCACCGTGAAACTGCCATTCCAAAACTGAAACCGTTTAATTATCCATTATGCTGTCGAAAACCCCGTCACGTCCATGGCCGTCACCTAGCACAAAGTGCCGCGTGAGTAGTTGTGAACCAAGCCGCCGACGCACCATGTCGAGGGCATGACGAAGCGTTGCCTGGTCTTCGTAACGCGGCAGGTCCAGCCTGCGTCCCCAAACGAATCGTCAGAACCGCATCACGCCTCGACGGAGGATCACTGCTCACCGATTCGAGCACGTATGGGCCACAGGATACGCAGCCTCGTCGAGTGACACGATGCGCAATGTAAAGTGGCAGATCGATCCGTCCCGATTCGTCAAAGCCTACAGAGACCATTCATCACGCCGGGTGCCCGTCGACGATGGCGGCCTGGACGTGGAACACTCCACCTGAAAACCTTGTAATGGCACGCACACGCTTCCGGTCACGTACTGCAGCAACTTGACTTGGCGATCATGCGCCATGGCGGCCACGACGTCCCAAAACCACCCGACAACGTCGGCGGGGTCCACCGCCGCCTTTGAAGCGATCACAAATGTATACTTTTTCCAGTCGGTGACATCAATCTCTTGGACACCTATCATTGCAACGACCTCACCCACGACGCACGAGAGAACGTAAACAAAAAACACGTCGTACCACAAAGCAACAGCTCGAGCTCCTTGTGGTCCATCATGTCCAGCAGCAACATTGACGGCGGAAGGACATCCTGCAGCCCGCGCCGAAGGGCCGCGACACATGCAGACACTCGTGTGAGGCAGAGCCAGTGCACGTACAGCTCAACGTACTCGGCAACGTTGGCGTTGGTGACGCGGCACTGCCGTCCGTAGGGTTTCAAATCCACGACGCGGGAGGTGCCGGTCGGGCGGCCGCGCTCGTCCAAAGTCTGCTCCATGACGGTGAAGTCCAATTCGAGTGCTTCGAGGGTGCAGACACAGTCGTCAGGGGATTGCTGGCTCAACATCCACTTCAAACTGCGGTAGACGGACGCGTCGATAAACTGAATGTCGTCGACGCTGTATGGCACGCCGAGCAATTGCTTGTACAGGACCCCATTCATCCGTGCAGGGATCGGGTGGCCGTCAAAAAGCGCGCGGCCCAAGAATCGTCCAATGCCCCGAAACCACTACGAACAACGCCGTTGTGCATGTCAAGAAGAGCGTTGCGGCACAAGTCGCGCGCGCAGACATACCTTGGGAGACGCATGCGGGTGAATCAGCATCGACTTGGACGTGTGCTCGACTTGGACAAAGTAGCCCATCGCAGGGTCGAACAGCGCCGTTGCCACCGTGTTGTACCATTCACGCTCCAAGCCCCCTGCATCGACCCCCGGCTCGCCCGCAAACCGAATGCTCAGGGGAAAGTGAAGCTCTTCGGGAGATAGCGCCATGAGTCGCTCAGCGGCAAGCGGCACCACCGACGTCGTCTGTCGGGACGCTCGAACGTATACTAGACGGTGGCGGTAGCGCTCTTTTGCTTTGGCGACTTGGGTGAGCCACATGTGGTACTTTTGTGGGAATGGCAGGCGATGGCGCAATGGCGCGACCGGTGCATGGCTTTGGTTTGTCTTGAGCGATGCGACTGCCGCCGCGTTGAATTCGGACGTTGTCTGCGGGACCAGGCGGCCGCATGCGTGCGTCGGCGATGAAACACAAACAGCAATGTACCCAACGAGAGGGCGACCGAGCGGCGGCGTTGGTGGACCACGGGCCGAGGCTTCCCATACCTCGACATGGGGGCCTTCTGCCGCCGAGGTCGACGGCACGACTCGCCGGGTCCAATCTCGTCGATGTCTACCAGAGTGTGGACAGGTGTCTTTGCAACGTCAGCATGCGATCGTACGATGCCGAGAGCAACTGCGGCGTCACGAATGGCGGCGAAGTGGGGTGCGTAGGAGGGCTAGCTGACGATGGAAATGAGGTCGACGAATCATGGCGGGATGGCGACCCGCACATGAGGCACAACGACGAACTTCGATGAAGGCTATGTCGGAGCGACGACTGCGCCAGTCGTTCCTGGCACATATTGTCGTGCCCGCACACGGCGCATGTCCACATGGCCGCATGCCTATGCATTGCTTGTAAACGCAACTCACCCGCGACGGCACGTACTCGGTCCATAGGTCCATTACATGGTGCTGGCCAGGGAGGATGCTCACGTTCGTGGTGGTCGGGCGATGCTGTTGGAGAAGATTCCAGATCCCGCACACGAACAACGCCAGGACGACGAGGCCGTACGCCACCAACAAGAGGTACTCGACGCCTCCGCCATGCACGCCGGAACTGTCGTCGCGCCGATCCTCGCCCCCTGCTTTGACCTCCATCCACATGGCCACGACAAGAACGTGAGGCAATGTGGACCCCACCCTCTGACGTCGTTGAATTCCATGCAACTGCCTCGTGGCCACCATCCATGTCGACCTGGGACAGGGCGACCCGCCCGCCGAATCGGGTTCGAGCCTTCGGCTGCGACACTCGCGCCGTTGTTTCCGTTCGTGGCGATTCAAACCAACACCGCTACCGGGGACTCGGGCCATGCTTTCGTGTGGTAGACGATATCGACAACGAGGTTTGTCGCCTCCCCACCACCACCATCGGTCGCAATCCTCGGGGGAGGAAGCTGCGCCGCACGTCACCGTGATGCAGGTTTCTATTACTCGATTCCGCGTTGTTGTTGTCTATGGCAAATACGGACGAACAGCGTCGACGATGGCACCGGAGCGGACCAAGTCGACGATCGCGTCAATGTCCGGGGCGATGTATCGGTCCTTGTCCAAAGGCGCGACGCGGGTGCGCACGAGCTTGTAGACCGCTTCCAACGCGTCGGTCGTTTTGTGGGGGCGCTGAAACTCAAGCGCTTGGCACGCACACATGAGTTCGATCGCGATCACGAGCTCGACGTGGGAGACGACAGTGAGCGCCTTGCGCGCGGCCCACCCGCCCATGGACACGTGGTCTTCCTTGCTGCCGGACGTCGAGAGCGAGTCGACGGACGAAGGGTGGCAAAGTACTTTGTTCTCCGACACGAGGGCGGCGGACGTGCAGTGAGCAATCATAAATCCAGAGTGGAGGCCCCCTTCGGCGACCAAGAAGGCTGGCATGCCGCTCAAGTGAGGGTTCACGAGGCGTTCAATGCGGCGTTCGCTGATAGACGCAAGTTCGTGCACACCGATGGCGAGGAAGTCGAGGGCCTTGGCGGGGTATTCGCCGTGGAAGTTGCCGCCCGAAATGATAAACCCGCCGCCACCGCGGTAAAACGTGTCGGACGTGCGCTTCATGCTCGGGTGGGCGCTCTCCTTCTCGGCCAGGAGCGCTTTGAGGCGCGCAATTTCCGCTTGGGCTTCCGTCAACGTCTCTGGCTGAGGACCCGCTTGCTCTTCTTGGTCGGTCTTGATCGGCGTGAAGTCGGTCGTGACATCCGCGGACCCGACAAATACCATGGGGTTGTCTGTGGCCGAGTTCATTTCCACAGTCAAAATGTTGCGAACAAATTCGATCGTGTCATTGACGACGCCGTGGACCTGCGGCGCGCATCGAAGCGTGTACGCATCTTGAACCTTGCCCTCGTAGTTGTGGCTGCGGAAGAGATCGGATGGCTTGTCGGCCTGGAGCAGCGTGCGGATGCGCTTGGCGACAAGTTGCTGGCCGCGATGCGGGCGCACTTCATGGATGCGCGGGTGGAACGCATTCACAGTACCCTTGAGCACTTCGAGGGTGAGGGCAACCGCTATGTCGGCGCATTCGGCAACGTTTTGGGCGCGAACAACGGCCTCGCACCCGATCGAAGTGATGAGTTGCGTGCCGTTGATCATGGCAAGACCTTCCTTCGCCTTGAGGTGCACGGGGCGCAGGCCGCGGCTGGCAAGGACTTCACACGCGTCCTTGATCTTGTTGTTGTCACGGGTGTCGTACATCTTGCCTTCGCCCATCATACCAAGGGCCAAGTGCGCAAGTGGCGCAAGGTCGCCGGACGCACCAACCGTGCCCTTCTCGGGCACAATGGACAAGCAGTCGGCGTTGAATGCAGCGACCAATTGTTGCAACGTGTCGACGGAAATGCCAGAATGGCCCTTTGACAGAACATTGATGCGGAGGGCAAGGAGCATTCGCGTGGCAGACGGCGACAAGGGCTCGCCGACGCCGGACGCATGGGATCGGATGAGGTTTTCTTGCAATTCGGACAGCTTGTCTTCAGAAATGACCACGTTCGAAAACAATCCAAAGCCCGTGTTGATGCCGTACGCGACCTTCTTTTCGCGCAGGATGTTGTCCACGACGTCACGGCTCGCCTTGACTTTGGCCCACGCGTCTGGACTCAGCTCGAGCTTGGTGCGGCCTTTCGAGAGCAGCACCAGGTCCTCAGTCTGCAGCGAGCACCCGTCCAGCACGACAACGCTACTTTGCCCGCTCATGTCTTGCCTAAAGTTCAAATGAGAGATCAACGCTACCCGTGGAACGTCCTTGTCCTATTAAGTGCGCGTTTACAAATATCATTGCAGCATGTCAATCGTCACGCCGGATAATTTCCGACACCGAAAATACAAATTCCAAGATAAAACGTAAACTCGGACCCACTGATGCACAAATGGGATGTCATTTTTTAAAAGATACATAGAAACAGCTAAATACATCTGTACTTCATTTGTCTCGGCGTACTTAGCGCGTTTCTCCTTGAACTTGGAAGCGGTGGGTGGACGTCATGGGAGAATCGACATCTGTGTGTGTGTGTGCGCCATTGACATGGCGATGGCTGCATGTGGACAGAGGGAAAGGAAAAACAATGGAGTTGTTATGTTCTTGTTATGCGTCACATTGGCTTGGTTGTGAACGAGTGCTTCATTGTGGTCGACGTTGGACCATACCATGTCGTCACGGCATCTGCGCGGAGCTTGACTTTGAAGGTCGACCTTGCTTCGAGCGCCACCGTCGGTACAAACACCGCAGTCCTCGTTACTTTGTCGTATGCGACGTTCCCGTTCACACGAACCTTCAGGGACGCGTTCTTGACCGTGATGAAGCGCAGACAGTCCACGTCGACGACGGTTCCGTCGAAACGCACTTCAACAGTTGCGGCGTTCGTGACAACCTCATCCGGCCGTGGCGATACATAAATCAATCGCGTCTTCAGCGTGTTGTGTTTCTCAACATCGACGTGGGCTTGCGCCACTCGGTCCTGTGTGATTTCGTCCAGCATATCCGCCTACCATCCCATCAGTCTTTGAGGCACCATCCACGGCAGCACCGCACATGGAAGCTCTTGGTGAAGTACGCCAGCGACAACGCTTGGTCCTGTCGGGCGTGCAGAGCCACACTCCATGCGTGAAGCTGTTTCAACTCGTCCCCATCCATTACTGCCGCAGCTACGCCGTGGTGTCGCTGGTTTTCCCAATGCAGCAACAAGCCGTGCCCCAGGTCGCGATCAAACACTGGGTGGTCCCGACATTTCATGACCAGCGCCTCAAGCACGTCGACGAAGGAGCTCTGCAGAGCCATCGAGCTGGCTACGAGGAACCTGAGCCAGAGGCCATCGTTAGCACTCGCGATTCAAGTCGACTACACCACACCTGCCAAACCACCCCGGTGCAGCAACCGTCTGCAATAACTGAAACATTGCCTACGGGAAAGACCAACTCTTGATATTCATCGGTGCATATCCATTGACGGACTTGGACAGCGTGGTGCATTGCTCGTACAACACCGTGGGCGGCGGCGGAGTGGTCGAGATCGAGCGCTAAAACTGCACATCAACAACTTCACAACGAAAACACTATCGAGTTGCGCCTTGCACCGTACCAGGAGTCACGCGAGCTGCGAGGGACAAGCATTTGCAAAAGTGCATGCATACAGACCGGTGAAAATGCACGGTCGACGCTGCTGCAGTCGCGAGAGCGTCGAGGCCCACAAGAAGCAGCGAAATGTCTTCATGTGCTGCTCGATGCGACTGCTTCTTGGATTCGAGCATGGCAACGATCGCGTCCCTGGTCAAAGGAATGCCGTACAAGGCGCGGAAAAGTGAAGGCGACGAGTAAACTTGCGCTGCGACATCAAACACGTGCTGATGGCTGTCATGCCACGTCTGCGATAGCCCGTTTAATGTGACAAAATCCTCGTTGCGTTTTTCTCGTTGCTCGCTCAAGCTTGTGACATCGCCCTCGTCGTCGTAGTCGACTTCCACGGATTCTACGACGTCACTTTATCATGAAGGTTGCAAAACCCACACGATGCACCGACCTGGCGTGACAAGGACGTTGCCCGAGTACTCGCCGAATGAATCGAGATTGCATACAGCTATGCGCAGGGACGCAGCGTGCACATCGGTGGCGATGTGGATTTGAGTGGCATGGGCGCCCATGTGAGCTACCTTGTACATGCGATGCACGACTGACACATTGGCTCTGTACACGACAGCGTCAAGAGTCTCGCCACGGCTTGTCGCTCGTACCGTTCAAACCACCAAATCGCGTTGTATCGACGCCAGAACGTATCGGAAAACGCTGCCATTTCCACGACAAAGTACGGCGGAGGGTTCGCCTTGCATGTTGCTGACTTAACGGCCCACGCAACGTCAACACCGTTGGGCGTATGCTGGAGGACTTTCGCCCCTGCCACGGGTCGGTTTGCTACACTCTTTCGTTGATATTTTGCGTAAATGTGAACGAGAGTCCATATACCGTGGCATTTCAATGGAACGACCAAGTCCACATTGTACGAACCACCGTTCATCACGCAAAGGACAAGGTGGGGGCAGGCCATGGCTATTCCCCGTGATGTCCACGGCATCGTGTCCCCCAACGGAACGACGACACCACCGTGACGACGAGGAGTTTTGCCACAAAGCATCATTTCAAGCAGCACGTCGCCTGATGCTGAAACCACGTTGACAATGGCTGCAGACGACGCCGGAAGGACAATTGGAAATGTGCCAACGTGCAACAAGGGGTTGTCCGGGCCATCAAGCGACAAACTAGATGCCATGACGAGATCCAGGCAGTCTTGCCGTGTTGGGCAGCTCCACACGACCAACTGGACGTGACTCGTGTCGACGGTCAACTGGTCCGATCTGGCAAACATGACCACAGACATCTACACACGATGTTGCCATCCGACCATGCCATCTCTTAGCGCCTTGGCAAACAAAAAAGCAAAGCAGCGATGTACCCGAACAGGCCGCGACTCTTTCTGGACAACAACAAACGTCCCAAGCGCCACCAAGTCGATATCCACATGAGTCGGATGGACCCTAGTAGAAGAAAGGCATGCAGGTTTTCGATGACCATAACTTGCATCAACATGACATGGACGTTCCCAGGTCAATGTAATCAGTTGAGGTCAGTGTACCGGAGTTGCCGTGGCGGGATGACGTGCAAAGTTTGAACGCTGTCGACGTCCTTGATGCACTGCAAAACCGTCACGTGCGACGAAAATTCTTGGTTGTCCGAATTGGTCGTCTGGATTTGTGCTGCGTGGTGGGGCAGTCGAAGAGTCCACGGGATTTGAAATGGATCGAGGGGGTGAGGCGTCACAACCACAAGAGGACTCACAACCTGCCAACCGCCTACTTGATTGCCGTCGCCCAGTGATGGAATTGGTGGCAGCACAGGCTCCAGCTCCGTTCGAATCACGACGTCCATGCCTCTTGTGTCGGCCAGGTTGGCGTCAAACAAGTCCCATACTTCAAAGCTTCGTGGTGGGATAAACAATTGCACGTGGTTGACGTCAAGCACGCCTCCGACGGCCGCATTTACGTTGAACAAAACGTCCTGAGGGTGCAGTGGAAGGGTGCGATAGTATCGGGTAGATGGGTCCACAACAACTGTATCGTCTACGTCAAAGTATTTGTCCCAAGGTGAATAGATGGATCGTGCAATCGTTGGCGTACCCAGGACGATGAGCACGGATGTAGTCGAGTCGACGGAGCCTCGCCAGTTGGTGAGCCGACAAAAGTAAGCGCCTGCATCTTCCGCCACGGCACTGCCCGTGACGTCAAGCGTGTCTGTTGTGAATCCTTCCAACGGCCTTCCGTCGCAGAACCACTGGTACGTCAGCGGCTCGCCTTTGACCTCAATCGTGTAGACTACGCGGGTGCCTAACGTGACGCGCCACTTGGCCGGCAAATCCACCACGATTTCCGGTGGGTCTAGTCTTGAAATGAGAGAAAACATTCGCATGCCCAAGAACTGGAATCGGTTGTAAGAAGGTGAAGAGGCCTCCATCAACCTGTGGAGTCTCCCTCCACACACCAGACCGGCAGACATCAATAAAGTGATGCCTTGCGATCCACGTACCAAAATGACCCCACACAGCAAGAAACTCTATCCACATGGCGTCAATTTGCTCAGACGCAGTTGTGGCGTCGAGGGTGACGGCCGTTTCCTTGCAGAATCACAAGAGTTGCGGATCAACGTCGTCCATGGCAATTGTGCGTGGGAAAGGAATTTTACTTCGACGAAAGCTTGATCAAAGTGCGGCACGCCTGACAAAAAGTCTCGACTTGCCTTGACGAACACCTGCACGATGCGCTGTTGTGAGGGGGGCACCAAGGGGTAAGAACCGATTGGTTGTCTTACGCGCTTGCTTCCTTCATAGTTTCTATCTTCCATCATGCGAGTGGCCTTAGCTTGGACCTGACGCATAAGCGGTACCGCGATTTGGAGGATCGATTCGTCGCGACGGCCGTACAGGGTCGCATACGTCAATGGCGAAAACCCCTGGCCACCACAGTCGATCGAATTCGTACTCGAATCGATTCTGACTTCTTACGTCGCAATCTTGCACGTCTACCGCACCAGGGTAGATGCTTACGGCCCACGCAACGTCGTCGACGTCCCAATTTCGGAGCACGGCATAATGCAACACGGTGCGACCCTACCTTGCTTCGCGATTCATACTGCTATGGACAAATTGCAAGAGGTTTAATTGGGCGTACCTGGCGATCGAGTCGTGTGACAATTGCAGCGTCGTGCTCCTGAATAGCGTTATAGATGTACTGCACAAAGTCCATTCGATGATCGGCAATGCTGTCGTCCGTGGTGATCAAGAGATCATGGAGGAGCAGTGACTCCTGTCATGCATGCACGTCAGCAACGTTCAAATCGACAGCATAAAACAAACACAGGAGTCCACTACTTAACCTCGTAGATGAACTTGAAGTCCCGCTCTTTTTCCGACATGCGATGGTGATCGCGCTTGTCTTTCTTCCGCACAACACTGAATCGCCATGACTTGAACAACGTCCACAGGTGAGCTTCCCGGCTGAGAATACGATGACGCTGAACTGCCATGCTCCGAGGCGTCTGTTCAGAGACATGTTCATCCACGATGCTTCCATCGTCACTCCATCCTCGCGCGTGCAGCAATCGTCGCCACATCCTCGGCAGCCACAATGTCCTTTCCTGAAATGATCCTATTCGTTTTGGCAGGGCTAGTGCTTAATATGTTTCGACAGGTTGAACCTGTCTAATTCAGGCGCCCAAGTTTACCTAATTTAACGTTCTCAATGTTCATTTCGGCATTCGGCATCCCCGATATCGAAACTAGGTATCGCAGTTGGTTGGTATTCAGTTTGATAGGTCGGTATTTATTTTGACAGGCACTTTGCCCCGTCCGGCACGAAAATCAGGTACATACATCGAAATATTTGGCCAATTTCGGCCAGGAATTGGCTGTAATTGGATTGGTCTGTTTGGCTGGCTCGCAGCGGCCAACGAAAGCAAGGCGGCGTGTGCCATTTATTCTGGAATTTCTGCCATCAGTCCTTTCAAGTTCCACCAACATGGCGCCTCCTCCCCCTGCAGGTGAAGAAAAGATTGTCATCCTTCGTACGACGGGTGGTGAAATCGCCCCCGCGTCTGCGCTGGCCCCCAAGGTCGGTCCTCTCGGTTTGTCTCCGAAGAAGGTCGGCGAAGATATCTGCAAGGCGACCCAAGAGTGGAAGGGGTTGAGCGTCACGATCAAGTTGACCATCGTGAACCGTGTCGCGACTGTCTCGTTGATCCCTTCGGCCTCGTCGTTGCTCGTCAAGGCGTTGAAGGAACCCCCTCGTGACCGCAAGAAGGTCAAGAACATCAAGCACGACGGCAACTTGACGTTGGAAGTTGTGATTGACATTGCCCGCACCATGCGATCGCGCTCGATGGCCCGTTCGTTGGCAGGTACCGTTAAGGAAATGCTCGGCACGGCCAACTCTCTTGGATGCACCGTCAACGGCGAAGCCCCGACTGAAATCCAACGACGCATCACTGAAGGTGAACTTGACATCCCAGAAAACTAAGTTGAAAGAACAACGAAGGACTCTTCGATGGTGTGTATCGTGTCTTCCCCGTTGTTCATCTCATGCTTCACTTGTCCACCGCCGCTCTCGTTGTAGTCGCCAATCGTCCTCGCGCGAGCACCAGCGTCCCGTCCGTCGTCCCTTCGATCACCGCAAGCCGATGACAGTCAAGAAACTTTAATATACTCTGAACCATCGCTGTGGAAAACACGCATGATGCTGGAGGCTGACTGGTTGATCGAAGGCGGACGTGACGGTGGCGTCGGTGCTCCTGGCTGACGTGGTGGCCGACGCTCGTATTGTGTTCATGTTGTTTGCATTTTTCGTGGGGTGCATTGTTTTTGGAGTACCATGGACCGGTGAGAGTACAATCAAACTTTAATATACTCTGACACTTTGTGGTGCGGACGAACCTCAATATCCTTGAGGTCCATGGAATTTCATCGTCATCTTCGACCGCTCTTATGCTTAACATTTTTCCTCTTGTGTGGACGGTCGACTTGCTCGAATTTTTTGTTGCCATTGCTTGCCTAGCTGACGAAGATTCATCACAGACTAGACTCTTTCAGTGAAGTGATGCAATCCACTAATTCGCTTGTATTCCGCCGGCATGCGCGATATGGAAATCGAATTGTCGCAGCTTAGACTTGCGCAGAGGATCTATAGTGTAGTGTCAAGCATTTACTGTTAATACTCAACCAAATTGATGTGTTCCCTTCATATCATCTCCTTTTTCGACTTCATTAACCGTCAACTGTGGTGATGCAGGTCTATTGATGGTTTTGCCACTCACAGCCCAATGGCCCTCTTCGCTGTATTGGTATTTTAACCAGGCATAACTTGCCAAACACTTGATGACTTACGTGCGGAGGGAGATGTTGGTTAAGTGGTGGTCTGTCGAAGGTTCACTCCATCGCTGACAACAAAACCGACTTTAACCAACAGATCGATACATTCGTTGCCTTCAACTTGTGACGGACACATCTAAAAACGCCACGTGATGACATCGGTCGAGAGGCTCACGTTACCTCCAAGACATTCGATATGGCGATCGGGGCGTCCCCTTGCGCTGAAATATACGAGCACAAACGAGTAAGAAGTGCTCCCATTGTCGATGAGGGTGCCAAGACACGAAATAACTGAGCTTGCAGTCGAGTTGTTAGCGTTGCAATAGACGCATCGACACTGGAAATTTCTTGCTCCAACTAGCAGTGGACTTCGTCTCTCATCATCTCAAGTCGCATGCACCAACCTCTTCCACTTCACGGAGAGCCAATTGGTTTTCTTCTTGCTGGGCTGCATGTAATCGCCGCTGGGTAGCCTACGTAGCCGTCATTCGATACTGCGTATGATAAAGTATTCTGTACCTGGTCCTGCAACGCTTGTTCCGTTTCAATGAGCATGGCAATCTCCACCTGGATATCATTGCATTCTACACCCATCGAGCATAAACACCTGACGGCTGTCCATGTTGACAAACCTTGGGCGACTGAAACGTGATGGCTGGAATCGGCTTCATCTAATGCATTTGCCTTGCGCTTGATAGCCACAGGGCGCGATAATTCTTCCTCAATTTGGTGGAGCTCAGCCTGAAGTTCCGACACTTCCTTGGACAAACCCATGATTTGTTGCTTCGAAGCAAGTAAATTAGGCACTGAGCAGGACAAATCAACGAGGGAGAGCGTGCAGCTGTACCTGCAGCATGCGATGCTTGTGAAGATCAGCTTGGCTAGCCAACGACGGAGAAGGCAAGTTACGAACTAGCGATTGCTTGGCGTCACGTGATTCAACCGCAGCGTTCAATTGCTACAGACAATAGAAAAACTAGGCATTTTTGGGATCACCACAGTCCGTACCTGTTTTGAGTCTTCAATGTGGTCGTTGAGCTCTGCGATCATCTTTGCGTATTCCACCTGCAACGAGACGATCACATCCAATGAAAGTAAACCCTACTGGCCCGAGTACACACTTGAACGTCAGCATCTCGCTCTTCCAGTACTTGGCGGAATTGCTGCGATTGCCGCCGGAGATCTTGCTCGAGTTGTTTTTTTTCTGCCATCAACTTTTCAACCTGTTCCTCCGCTACGCAAGTGCATAAGAGCTTGGATTGGTGTGAAAGATCAGGCTTCGTACCTTGCTTGACACATGCTTCGTAACGCCGCTTGTGCTTCTCGACGATGTCATCTTCTTTCTCTTCCTCCTCGAAAACTAATCTCGATGTCTATCCCTGAGGTCATCACGTCGCACCCTACATGAGGAGACAAGACGTACAATTGTGATTGCTGGTAAGTCTCTTGCTTTCATGTCGAGGTATGTCAAGGAGAGCGCATTCTTTGTGCTTCGGAGCTGGAAATCAACTTAGACATCTATCTCACCCGTCGATCCATGGCGAATGACGCACCTTGTCGGCACACGCGCGCATCTGGGCGACACAGCAGTCCAACGTGTCCATCTCGATGAAAATCCCCGCCCAATTTGAAAATGAACCATACCGGATACAAAAAACCTATCCGGATAAGTGCAAGGATTGTGTGTGTTGCCGCCATGGCCGACCACGACGCGAACTCGCTCGAGTACGGGACGCCTTGCTTTGAGAAGTACACGAAAGTCCGGTGCATAGGAGCGGGAACGTACGGCCGTGTGTATGAGGCCAAGGACCGTGTCACTGGCGACGTCGTTGCGCTGAAGAAAATCAAGACGTTGAACGAATCTGAAGGTGTTCCAGTGACCACGCTTCGCGAAATCGTGGCACTCAAGTCCTTGCGCCACCCAAACCTTGTCGAGATGAAAGGTATTGTCGTGAGCAAACAGAAAGACGAAGACGACGAAGAAGACGACGACTCGAATGGACCCAGCAGCCAAGATACCCGTAGCGATTACGCCAACGGCAGCATCTTTCTTGTGCTAGAGTTTGTCGCACACGATTTGACAGGTCTGCTTCAAAGCAACCACACGTTTTCGGAGCTCGCCACCAAGTACATCATGCGACAGCTGCTGGAGGGACTCAAGTATATGCACGACCGTGATGTCCTCCACCGCGACCTCAAGACCTCCAACATCCTCCTCACTCCCGATTACGTTGTGAAGCTGGCCGACTACGGACTCGCACGAACTTTGCGTTCGAATTCCAAACTTACAAACAAGGTACCTCCTCATTGCGTTCCTCAGTATATCGCTTGCGCGTTGTGGTTTCTTGGCTCATGTCCCCATTCAAATGCGCCTCTGAACTGCATGGCCTGACCTAGGTGGTGACATTATGGTATCGCGCGCCAGAGCTCTTGCTGGGCTCGACAGAATACGACGCGAGCGTGGACATGTGGAGCGTCGGGTAACTGCTTGCAGCTCGTCACAAAGGCTCCGGGGTTGCTTCTAAAGTTGCATAGGTGTGTCTTTGCGGAGCTCTTCCTGGGGCGCCCGCTGTTTGCCGCAAAGACCGAGACAGAACAAATGGTCAAGATCATTGACTTGTGCGGCACTTCTCTCGACGAAGTCAACGGTGTCGCCCACTTGCCCCACTTTGACAAGTTTCTCGGGCAAGAAAAGCCTCGGTCAAACGTTCTTCGTAGCATGCTAATGCGCAAAGCTTCTGAGCGCAACGTAACGTTGCCCAAGGGATTTGTCGAGTTACTGGACAAGTTGCTGCAACTTGATCCCAAGTCCCGGTTCAACCCGTCGCAAGCCCTCAACAGTGACTACTTCCACGTGCACCATCCGCAGCTCCACCCGAAAGAAAAGTACCATTTTTCTCTTTGCATCGTCGTGGTTGATGAGGGGGCATCGTGATGCATCGACTTGTCTAGACCGACGATGCTGCCGCCGATCCCAGAAGCCAATTGCCACGAAATGTCAGCCCGCAAACTCAAGAAGGAAGGGAGCCAGGCTGTGCTAAGCGTCGCGGACCAGAGCAAGAAGAAGCTCCTTCATGACAAAGCTAACGCAGTGCTGAGCGTCTTCGAACACACGAAAAAGCGCCCGCCGTCCAAGCCTCTGTACGTTCATTTTCCCGCGATTGAAGCTGTTTCAACAAAGGTTTTTGACTTGCTAGGGTGACGAAGCATTTTGGTATCGCGCGTCCATCGCAACAAGGAATACCCGCGGACGCGGCAGATGGTGGTGCAAAGCAGGCGTCCAGAAACCCGTCCATCAACCAACCGGCGACCGCCGCGGGAAAGAGCGGAACGGCTCTCGCCCGACCACCCAAGCGAGCGAAGCGAGAGAGTGGAAGCCCAAGAAGTAGGAACTAATTCATGTGTGGTGGCTAAGCAGATCTCGATCGGCATGTACATATGAGCAAACAAAAAGTCGCGGTCAGCCGTCGATGGGACTTGCCCCAAAGAACGACTCGTGGTCCATGCCCACAGCGGTATCGCCACCGCTCAAATCATTTGCATTGCGACATGCAACTCTATCGGTCACCCGACAGGGCTCCTACTCCTCTACATGCCTGTCCGACCCATTCGTGCCAGCGTGTCGAGGCCAATATTGCTCATGTAGTCGAGCAGGTCTTCTTGCGTCGCGTCCACGGGCAACGAGTGGTCCAGAATGCGCTGCAGCCACCACCACCATTAGAGACCGTCCAAACGGCAAAAAACGTACCAGTTTGAGGCCCGCGATCGCGTCGGCGATGTACGCCCCAGGCGTAATGCCGAAATGAATGCACACGACGGTGCTAAACGCTCTCGGGAGGACCTTGACGGCGTCGCCTATCACCCGGGCCTCCCGCACGATTCGATCGCTGTACGCAGCCTTGCTCGCGTCGTCGGCCAGTACCTTTTCCAGAGCGACGCGGAGGGTACGTTCGTCTGTCGTCTCGTTGAATTTTTCCGTCCACGACGCAAAATGGGTTGGCCACGCCGCCACATGCTCACTGACATGCCACATGCGCACGACTTCCTTGTATATCACCTAAAGTCCCATTGAATCCAGCACGACCTGGCCGTTGCTCGGACCTCGTTTCGAAACTGCAGCATGCGGTGTAGCTCGTCCTCGGTGTCAGATACAAGGACACGGTGGGGCGCTTGGTTGGGGTTGGAGCCCGCAAACAAGTTCCTGGGCGTGTTGTGGTCGCGAAGGAGCGAGATCAAGTGCTGCTTGGCCCCAAAACCACAGCTCGACAGGACGAGGCCTTCCGCGGGCGCCGTCGGAACATGCACGACATGGTTTGTTCCTATTCCACACAGGTTTTGACCGTGCACGAATTCATCGTCACGGTTGAACGAAACGTACGGAGAGCTGCGTCAAACAGTGTCGGCGCCATGGCACCCGTGGCCACCGCGATCGCGCCACCGACCATGCATCGAATCTGGTTGAACAGGAACGACCCGCCCGTGAGGTGGATGTGGATGAAGGGCTCGCCAAAGACATCGGGGACTAAAGCCCCACGACACGCATAGATGGAGCGACTGTGGCGCTGCAGCGTTTTTCGGACGCCGTTGACCAACGATATGTCGTTGGGTTCGGCTTCGATGTCATCGCCTTCATTCTCCACAACTTCTTCGTCGGGCGTCGCATCGTCGACAACCTCGTCTTGGGCATTTCTCTGGCGACGGCGCTCCTTGGCCAGCAGCTTCTGCGCCTCGAGCTTGTAAAAGTGCCGCCGCTGCTTGGTAAAGTTGTGGAAGTCATGAATTCCTTCAAACTTGGGCAGCGTTTCCAAGAATGTCTTTAGCGCGTCGTCCGCAGATATTTCGGGCGGACAGAGTGAGGACAAGAACGATAGCGGCAAAAAGTACTCGTACTCGCGCAGGATGCAGTCCTCTCTTGCACGGAACGACTGATGGACCTTTGTCGCAGTAAACACGCGGATGTCTTGAGGCAAGTACGCGTTGATTTGATCGGGAAGGTGTGCAATGCGACCGCTCACTGGATCAATTCGGTTTCCATGAACGAGTAGTTTCCCCGACAACTACATCCGTCACAACGATGAGATGGAATCGACTCGGGGAACGAGTGAATGTACCACGATGGACGAAGCATGCACACCCTTGTCAGTCCGACTGCTTCGCGACCAACCGATTTTGGACATGTCGCCGTAATTGGATTCAAGGATGCACCCCGCCTTGAACAAGGCCTCGCGCACGGCGTGTTCAACTGTCGGTACGTTCACGTTCTCCTGGATTTGCACGCCGTGGTACCCCGTCCCCGTGTACCCTGTCACAAGGGCGACCTTCACCTTGCGTTTCTTGCCAGATTCTCCTTGAGGCATGGCTCGCCGCTCCATCGACAATGCCATGGCGCCAAGGAACGGTCGCATCGCCGGCGCCGGTCGACGTAGCAACATCATTGTGATCGAGCTGCCCACTTCAATTTGACTGGTAATCCAATGAAATATGCTCCGATTTGATAACTAACACCATTATCGGTCGAATGAACCACACTATTTACGTTTCCAGTCTGCATTGGGTGTACAAGAAATTTTATTTGCCTTGCACCGAGCAAAGCATGCCATGAACGTATACAAATTTAAAATAAATTTGACAAGTTCTGAAGCGGAAGTGGGCGCATGCTCACGTGCGTCGACTGCGACAGCAAGTCAGCGGTATCATGCACAATGCGAGTTACGGGTAATCGACTGCGCTAGTGCGGCACAGTGGGCACGAATGATCTCGAACGAGCCACGGAAAGACGCAGTCGCTGTGGAACATGTGATTGCACGGCAGTGTGACAACGTGAGCGTCGTTGTCGTCGAAGTCGCCGAGACAGATCGCGCAGTCGTCGAGAGACGACGGACGCGTTGCTTTTGCATCCAAAGACGGTATCGGCAACGGGGCGTGTGTTTCGTGGTGCTGCAGGAGCGATAAAAAACCTTGTATGAGGCGGCGTTCAGCATCGCACAGTTGCGGTGGCACGCCAAGAAACATATCGAGGTGGTCGAGAATGACGATGAGAACACTTGCCGATCGATGCTGATAAACGACGACATATGCCATCAGAGTCGCGCGGACCTCCATGCAAACGCGGAGGAACTTCTTCAGCTTGAGTTGTCGCTCGCCGACGACGCCCTTGGTGTCTTCGCCAAACCGTTTCTTGGGGAAATCGACATGGGCAATTGGGGCGAGAAACGAGGCGAGAGTAGACTGACTGGTTCGCCGAAAGTGCCGAAGCAGGTCTTTTCGCAGGTGATGGCACTCAGAGTAGCGACGATCGACGGCCCATCGAAACCCTGGTTTTGAAATCGTGTAATGGTATACCGTGAACGGATTGCGTCCACGCAAACACGCGCGCGACGGCTGGACCGTCAGGGTCACATGCTTGAGGGAGTCGTCCAGGGCCTCCTTCAGGCGAACGAACCATGCATGTCGAGGATCCATTGCCGTCACTGGAGCCGTGCAGCCGAAAATTGGCCGAATGGGTTTCTGATCAAGACCACAGAAACCGATAAAGTAACGACCACGATATGCGTTTTGAGTTTAAACATGTTTCAAGAACGTCCAAGTTTCTTTCACTGCCTCAGGGATATCCAATGGACACCCTTGACCCGAGGCTGGGATGTCCATCGGGTGCCACCACTTCTATCGTTGAAGTTACTTCGTCAAACGCCTTTCTCTTGTCGAATTGCCTGCAGCGAGCCCTGGCGTCTATGGGATGCTTGGGTTTCTCGCGCTCGTGTGAATGTTCTGTGGATGTCCAAACGGCACAACTACAAGAATCGTACAGTCAAGGGACGCTCGATATTGGCGTGTCCAACCGAAGAGGTTGCGAAATAACGCGACAGAGTAAAACCTAAAACCTACGTTTAACGCTTTTAACTTTTAAGAATATCGCCAGAATGTTACGCAAATCCGTTTCCTGTGGCACGGATATGCGCGATGGCGGTGTGGAGGATTGTGACCGCGTACGCTTCTTCGCCGATGCTGATGCGATCGGGAAGGAATGCGTCCATGAGAGCGAGGTGCGACGCCAAATGTGGGCAATTGGCCATGACCACAACGTAAGCAAGCACGGAGACCAAAGCATCTGCAGCGCTACAACATGACCATAAGAAGTGGGGACCATTGAAGACGTCGACTTACATGTGGAGTTGCTCGACGGGCGGAGGATTTGGATGACCAGCGTAATACGTATGGATGGTAACGTCGATGAGACGGCAGACTTGGGACACAACTGCGACCTTTGCTGACGGTGATCGTTGATGAGGCAGCTCCGACATCTTAGTAATACAGTTTGTGTATGGCGTCGCATGTCGCAACGAAGATGCGTCAAGACGATACAGCGGCGGCACACCGATAGACTCGGCAACGCAAGGTGAGTGCCGTAGGGCCGCCATGATAGTCGCGAGTGAAATATCGGCGGAACTGCATTGCGCGGTGAATAGACCATGCAACGTTGGCTGCAGATGCACGAACATGGCATCTTCGACCGCTTGTTGGACATATACAAGCAGAGACGCAGATGCGAGGGACGGGTACTTGAATCGAAGCACTTGTACGAGCAAGGCGCTGAACTCGATGACGTCGTCTGCGGCGCATGAAGCAATGGCTTCCTGCATCGGACAGTGCACATGCTGTTCGTAGAGCGAGTGGAACACAGTCGCAAAATCGAGCACGACATTTCCAAGAGAGTGCTTGATCGGCCGCGTGAGGGAACTGGTCGTTGCAGCTGTACGGAAAATGGCACGAAAGTGGTCTGCGATGACGGAGGCAGGACATCCCATGGGCTGTGTGATAACGCGAGTGAACTCGTCGTCTACAAACTGTGCCAACGCTTGCTTCTCAACGGGCGGTAGGTCGATAAACAGGTCGGCAAACACACTGCGGGATCGAATCGTTGCCTCAGTCGATGACAATCCTCGCGGACGGCGATGCGACTGTCGACTTGACGCTGCCTCCACGATACGAGCGACTCGCGTCGAGCGAGTCACAGTGGCTTCTCTGTGCAATGTAGCGTGATCGTCTTCGTCGCGCAAAGCTTGGAATGCTCGAAGGCTTTCCTTCGGTTTGAACTTGTTGGAGCCGCGTGTTGTCGGCGTTGACGAAGCACGACAGCGCGGGAAGGTACTTAGATAGCTAGAAGCCGCAGCATCCTGTGGTGAGCCCATGAGTTCCTCTTCGAGGTCCAAGTAGTCCAGGTCGAACGACGGTGGCGTATCGGCACCCCGGAGAGATCCCATGCTGCCGATTCGCACCCTTTCGTAGTGGACATGAACAACGCGCCACTTCGACTACAGTACACCTTTTTGACTCTTTTGTATAGCACTTTAATATAAAAATATGAAGTAAGAATACCAAAGTGTAATGAAGTGTACAATTTGTATTTAACGTATGACGGCAAAGAGAACTCTTTCGATGTGCACAGGATTTATCACACTGGTTCCTGCATCCTGGGATCCAGGAAGTGGGTCCGTGTGACAGCAAAACCAGACGACTTCGAGCTCTCAACGCATCGCATAGAGAACTCGTTGCTGCTGCTGCCAGCTGAGGTATAGCTCAAAGCACCCCCAGCTCTCCCATCGCTGTGCTTGCCCACCGAAGCCTCCACCCCATCGCCCGTATCATTGGCATGTCAAAGCACTGTTCCGTTGACTGTATCGGTCACTATCGCCCTCATTTCGTGCACAGTAGTAACAGGAATGAACACAAAAATTGGTTGTTCCTACTCTTACTGTGAAATTGCCATTTTCCAGCGTAAACCGCACTTGCAATCTATCGGCAGTACCATTGCTGATTATTTAAATTGAAAAAAATTCGTCACGTCTGGTGTTTGTATGGTTTGCCATTGAATTCGAACTGACTCTGACGTAGCCGAATCGGATTGGTTCGTGGATGTGGTTCTCGCGTGTGATTGGTCATAAGAGATGTCGTTGGGATTTCGAGCGTTTTCGCTTTCACGTTTCCGAGAATCGCTTGCGCCCCAGTGTCCCGTTCAGAACCATTTCCACCGCTGCTTCCTCCGCCTCGTCCGGGCGCATCATGACGACTATCTTTGACGGATATGACGAAGAGTACAAAAGCTTAGCGCAGTCCGTCTCCGCCAAGATCAGCGAGATCTCTAGCTACGAAGAAGAGCCCGACAAAAAGCGAACGGCTATAACACATGCGTCGGACCTCCTAACCCAAGCGTCGCAACTGGTAAGACCCGACGCGATATAAAAATGCTTGCGTGGTCTCCGTGACCTCATATTTGAGGATTAGATCCAACAAATGGATTTGGAAGTGCGCAGCTTGGACGCCGCGACGAAGCGTGAACTGTCCAAGAAAGTCGATCAATACAAGAAGAGCCTCAAGTCTCTCTCTGATGACCTCAAAAATATCAAGGCTAAGGAAGAAAAAGAAGGCTTGTTCGGGTCCGCTGAAGCCCGTAGTCGCATGGCAGGGGCCACTCAAAAGTACGATCTGTCTACGTACCACAATGACAATTCCCATAGATTGCAACAAACCGGTGACCGCATCAAAGCGGCCCATCAAACGGTGCTGGAAACGGAAGAAGTGGCCATCGGCATTCAAGAAGAACTAGGACGCAACCGCGAAAAAATTCAGGCCACGCACGACAAGGTACTGTGATGTGTCAGTCGGTGTCTCCACTCACCACGGCACGATCAGGTAAAATCGGTCAACGACATGGCGCGCTCTGGCGGTCGCATCCTCGGTCGCATGTCTGCACGTGACAAGCGCCAGAAACTCATCTTGTACGGAGTCATGGGGTTTATGGTGCTTGCGATCGTCATTGTGCTGTTCTCGACCATCTTTGGCAGGCCTTGAACATCAGGGAAAAATTTATTTTTATCGTTCTTCAGTTTGTTGTCGAGAGGGGTACAGCAGCCATGACGTTGTAATTCGATATAAAACGTCGAGCTTAAACGATGGAACCATGAGGTGAACAACCGCATATCATTACACGAGACCAATTAAAATACAGCGGAAAAGCAACCGTGTAGTCAAACGGCGAACCGCTCGTTTTTCTCGTGGGAATGCCGCAACGTGGTTTCTTCGTTCCGCGGGACTGGGTTTGGGCGCTTCAAGTCCACGCGTCGCACTTTAACTTGCGCGTGAGGTTGACCGACGGAAGCATACCCCGTTCGACGATGACGGATTGTGTGCACGAGAAGCGCCGTGAGTCCAAAGATGCACGCGGCAACTACGAGGACTTCCAGCGCGTAAGGAGGGATAAACTTGAACGGCGACTGCCCGCTTGTAGCTGTGGAAGCCTTTTGAGGCACCCCAACAACGACGATGTCGTCGACGCTTTGGCTAACCGAGGATGCTGTTGAATCTATTCGACAACATCAAGCTGGGGTTGAGATTACATGCATTTGGAATCGTCGCAAATGATGACCTTGGATCTGCAGGCTGTCGACAAGGGTCCATTGATCTGTGCCCGTCGATGGCTGAGATAAGAGCAATTGAAAAATTGCACTTCGCTTCAAGTCAAAATCGCATGCAGCTGCGGAGATGTCAGTTGCACCTGGCCTTGAAACAAGAGTTAGTCGTTGAGTCCTCGGTGTTATCAAAACAGGATCGTACGAGCAGATTGTTTTCGGGGCAACACGGACTTTCAATTGAATCAGGTGCTTCTGGTACGGCCCCGCGACGGGCTTATCGACGGCGGCTAGGATTTTCAGGGGCTCCAATGGCGCCTCCGAGTTCAGCATGTTGTTCAACTGCTTCACACCCTGGTTGCTTGCGTCTGTCACCCATTTACAGTCCTTAGCGTCACGCAGCTTTTCCAGGCACGCGGCGGCGGACGACGACAGCTTGTTCTCGGCCATGATGCCAATGTCGTAACGGATCGAAAAACAGAGTGTGCCACACGAACAACTGTGCCTCCTCATTCGATATTCCCGATCTTGACGCGTATTCGGAATCATGGGCTATCCGGATAAACGTTGAGAGCATAAAAAATGCAATCAAAATTTGCAATTTTTCGATATAAAGCATCGAAAACCAATGGCGACTCGCAGCGTCGCTGCTGCGAATGGCATGACGTGCTCCAAAAGCTACTGCACAAGCGCCAACTTCTTCTTGATTTTGGCGATGGCCATGGCAGGGTTCAAGTGTTTGGGGCACGCGCTCGTGCAGTTCATGATTGTGTGGCAACGATACAACTTGAACGGATCGTTCAAGTACTCCAAACGTTCCAGCATCATGGTGTCACGTGAGTCTTCGATCCATCGGAATGCTTGAAGGAGGACGGCGGGGCCAAGATAACGCTCTGGGCTCCACCAATAGCTCGGGCATGACGTGCTGCAGCATGCGCACAAGATGCACTCGTACAACCCGTTCAGCTTGTCACGGTCTTCCTTCGACTGGAGAAACTCGACATTGCCCGCCTTCACCACGTCTGAATGCAACCATGGCTGGATCGACTTGTATTGCGCGTAAAAGTTGTTCATGTCGGGCACCAAGTCGCGAATCACGTACATGTGTGGCAACGGGTACAGCTTGATCGTGTCCATTTTCTTGTCAATCGGACAAATGCACGCTAACGTGTTGCTGCCATTGATATTCATCGCACACGACCCGCATATCCCTTCGCGGCACGACCTACACGTAGTCCACGCATGACGTTCCTGCTGAATGCACGCCGAACTACCGGCGGAACGATAACGTCGGGTCTTGTTGGTTCTTTATCTTGATCAACGCGTCCAACACCATCGGTCCACACTCATTCAAGTTCACTGGGTATGTGCACAAGTACGGCTTTTCCTTGGACTCGGGGTCCCATCGATAAATCTTGAAGTATTTGACATCCTACAATATGATGACGTTGAGATTCATGGGTGCGTGGGGGGCAAGAATTTGGATGTCTACCTTCGCCTTGGATGCAAGCAGCTTTATGTCTGCCACTGAAGCCGACAATGCGCGGTGCGCACGCGCCATGCTTGGATGCAACATGCCGTTGCTGTTAAGCGAGGCAGTGTTAGCTGGGCGACTGCACACCGTCAACACGCAGATTGGTTCGGAACATAATTTATTGATAGTTTACGTTTCAAAATATACTCTTGCTTCTAGCAAATCCACAAATATTGGATGCTAGCTGAACCGGACAACGTATCCGGATGTATGAGCAGAATGCAGGTCAAGCTCGACTGCGACTTGAACACGACGAGTATGCCACCAAGTGCAGTCGACGAAGAGTTGAAGGCCGAGGCGGAAGAGCGCGTGAAGCTTCGCCGGACAGAGCTCAAGAAGCTCTGCGTGGTGCGGGATCTCAGAAGTACCGACAAGATCGAAAAGTGTTTTCAAAAGGCGCATCAGATCTACCGGCAGTGCCAATTATACGTTATCGAGAAGGACTACGATCATGCGTACGTGGCCACCGACCTCGTTCGCATCCGCCATCATCTACTTATGCTGGGAACTCGTTCTTTGATAGATACATCATGCTGCTACAGCTCGTCGAGTGCGTTCACCTTTCTACAGTCTCGTCGAACGTCGTACTCAAGGGTCGACGAATTGCATAGGTTGTTTCAGAAAAAGATGCCTGGCCATCGCGAGTTCCGCGTCGCGCGGTTTGAAAAAGATCGCAAGTTGCTCGAGAAGGTACGCTCTTTGTTTGTCAACCAACGACAAATTCCATTGATGGCAGAAATGCTACGACGCGTTGGCGTTGCTGGATCGCATTTTGGACGGCATGTTCCACGAAGAACTCGAGCACTTGCAGCATGCCCACGATGAAGAAGAACACATCATGGCGATGCATCCCGACGCCGAGTTTCCGTCAGCTCCCGCCAAGGACGCTGTCGCATCTGCTTTGGAAGGAAGGCTCATGGCGTTGAAAGGCAAACCGGCGCCGGTCGCACAGTCTGTTGCTTGTCAAGATCGGGGCAATGCCTTTGAAGTGCTTCGCATGGCGCCTACCCATCCAAGCCGCACTGTTTCCCACGACGCCCACCATCTCCACCACTTTTCTCCCACGCAAATATCCACAACAACGTTCCATGCTCCGCCAGTCAGTTATCCTTCACTCGCAACGGCTCGGCCGTCGTGGCTAACGACTGTGGGCAACGGCCAAACCCGTCGATCGTCTATCCAAAGCAAAGCCCTTCGCATGCGGTAGGTGCTTCCTGCAACGAAGTCGCTGTTCTTGATGCATGGAAGATATCAGAGATGAAGTCCGCGACATGGCGATTCCATCGTCGTTGGTGGCAGAGTTCACTCGCATTGCTGAGCCAAATACACGACGATTGCCGCACGGAGTGGAAACGTGCGGCATCTTGGCAGGCACATTGGTACGACGTTCATGGACGTGATCGGGACTCGTCACACTGACGCGTGGCATCGCGTCTAGAAAGATCAATCTCTGTCCATCACGACGCTGATCATCCCGAAACAAGAGGTACCGTGGCTTTACAGTCATGCAGCGTGAGTCATCGCAGTGAGTGATGCAGGGCACGTCGGACACGTGCAACATGACGCACGAAGAAGAACTCTTTGCGTACTGCATCCAGCACGACTTGCTCACGCTCGGGTGGATTCACGTACGTGCGTTTGCCTCGTGCAATTCTGTGGAATCGACGACATGACGTGATCGTTGGACTCTGTTGATTTTCCTTTCCTGACGATGGGAGCAGACGCATCCATCGCAAACGTGCTTTTTGTCGTCCGTGGACATCCACACTCAATGCGGCTTTCAGTCGATGCTGTCCGAGGTATTTCGTTCTGACCAACGCGTCGTGACAGACCAGTGATGCCGTTCTAGGCGATTGCAATTGTCGTCGCTCCACGAGATCCTGTGAAAAAGTACGCGTTGACGATGACGTTCTTGAAGTTGTTGTCATCCACTGAGTTGTGTGGTGTAGTGTCGGTGTCTTTCGATTGACCACGCCTCATGGCATCGAACTGATCCAGAACTGCAACCTCACGGGGTTCCATGAACACCCGTCCAACGTAGACATCTACTCGGACGCGATGCACCTGACGTGGGACACACATCGTCATGCTGACGTTGTAGATATGCGACGCTTCGAATGATCATCATGTCGCTCGATCGTGATAACATAGTTACGCTGCTTACGAGTGTTTGACTTTTCCAACAACGGGCGATGGAACCGCGTTGTCCTTGGCAGCCGCAGCATCTTCTCGAAATGCTTCGATGATATACGCCACAATGACAACGTTCACAACTCCAATTGCGCCAAACCCACTGCCGAACGATTCAAGTGAAACACGTGGGGGCAAAAAGTTGTGTGATGCATTCTTACCTCCACATGGTTTTGTTCTCGCTGTCTACAGGCAGAGCGGACGTCGTAAGGCGAGGAAGGATTGCACCATGAAGAAGTAAGAATGTCAACTTCTGTCCAAGAAGTACCTCGAAAGACATGATTGAGCACGTAAAAGGCCGCAATCGGGAGGCTGAACATGAGAAACGAGAAAAAGACCAGTTTCCGAATGACTTGACGATTGTGCTGTCGGTTCCTACGGCAAGACCGCGTCAGAGCCGTCGCGTGTGCAAAAATGTTGGGACGAGAGGAGCAGACATCATGCATCACGTACGCTTCATTCCGCTCGGCCAGCGAAGTCGGCGGCGCCATTGTGCTTGCAGACTGTTTGGAGAATCGCGATGTAGTCTCTTTCAAAGATGTGTGTACAAATTGAAAATCAATACACAGTGTGAATTCAACTTTGGTATTGGTAAGAAATATTGAAATTGTTTTCATATTTTGTGTGAATACCAAAAATAAAATATTGTAGCCGATATTCTACCGTTTTCCTTTGTGGGTTAGTATACTCGAAACCCCATTGCAACTGCCCGAACGCCTCGTTTTTAAATACCTTGACATTTGTAACAAATCGAAGGTGGACAAATAGAAATAAACCCCCTCCCGCCAGTTCGGGGTTTCGGGGTCCACTCGATCATGAACAAGAAGAAAGCGAAGCAGACACCACAGGCAAGCCGCCGGTCGACGCGTTTGCGCCCCACGGCGCAAGGACCTAGTGTTTCAACGCATTTTGCATCTGGCGATGTGATCTCGGTGCTCTCGGACAACGAGTTAACTTTCGACTACGACAACAACGACACACCCTCGTCGATTCCTTCGGCACACTCGACGGCCACAGTGATTGCATCACTCTCCAAAGTGAAGGGGTCGTCCGTAAGTCGTGGATTTGCATCTCCCAGACGCTTGGCAGCTGGTAAAGGCAAGCACCGAGCAGTATCCGCTCGCAAGCCACAACGCCGCCTCACATCAGGTCTGTCGGACTCGGACAGCGATCGTGCCGATGGCCCCATGACCCAAAACCACTTCAGCGATGCCTCAAGCCTTTCCAGCGATAGTTTTACCAACGACACCGATTCGGACGCCGATCTTGGGCCTCGGTAAGCTTTCAAACATCCCAGTCACAACCTTCTCATCGACCACTTCATGTAGACGTTCAGCATCCATGACGAGCACGTCAAAGAGATCGTCACGTGGATTGGCACCGTCGAATCCTGCTCCAAAGCGACGTGGACGTCCCTCAGGCAAGAAAACGACTTCCCCAACCCCGCTATCAAAGTCTGAAGCCACGGCAACCCCAACCTCCCATGACGCCACGGCAAGCACTGCCGCCGCGGCCAAGAAGAACGTCTCGGTCGTGTATGTCGTGCATTTCCATTCTTGTGTTTCATTCTAGCTTGAACGAATGTCGTTGCGAGCAGGAAGGCGCCACGACGCCGCGGTATCAAGTGGACGGATTCCGAAGTCGAGTACATCACCACAATGATCAAAACACATGGCGGGCAATGGACGTGGATTGCGACGGAAGGGGTCGCTTGCGGCAAGTTGTACCACACCCGGAACGGGCACGATGTCCAGGACAAATGGAAGATCTTGCGGCGCCAAGGCGAGGTCATTCCAGAGGAGGCGGTGAAGGTGGCGGCGACTCGGCGTCGTCCGATTATGCCATGGAGTGCTGAAGACACTGCATTTCTTCTGGAAATGCGCCAGAAGCACGACAATCGCTTCGTCGTGATGCTCATGGAAGGCCAAATGAAGGGGTATTTTGCCGACCGAGACGCTCGGCAATTAAAGGTGCAACATCAAAATGAACGGCTGAAAGGCCGTTATTGCCACCATACATGGCTAACCAGGACCCATCGTAGGAAAAAGTGCGCAATTTGGAGAAGGCGCAAGCTAAGAGAGCTGCAGCTGAACAAGAACGTCGGACAGGCGACATGTCGGTGGTCGTCGCGCTGCCAAACAGCCACACGACTGCAATTGAAGTACAAGTGGCGGTGGAGATGGCTACCATTGCACAGACAGCTCAAGTGCATGCGATGCGGCACGACATCGATTCGACCGCTGACGACGAGACCGAGTTACCGCCATCGCACTCGCGCAACGTCGATGAATCGTATCACGACGGCGCGGTGGATGCACAATATAGCGTTGAGCACGTCGACCATGGTGAGTACGACAAGGATGATGTCGTGCCAGTGTGCATGACATCGCAGCGCAAGCGAAGCGACACCCCGTCGACAGAGTCGCCTGATCAAGATGCGCGAGACGGCGCTGAGGAACCACCGTCCAAGCGACAACGAATCGACGACAGTGCATCCGAAGTAGCGTTGCCGCACACAGTGTTGAGCCTGCTAGATACCGACGGCGGCCCTCAGACACAAGCGTTCGAGTCGGAGTCGCTGCCGATGTTTGAGTCCGAGCAGCCTGACACTCAAGCCCGTGATGAGCCCGAAGAAATGCTTCATACCCCTGTGCAACCTCCGCGTGACATTGTACCGTCAACGCAGTGGATGAAGCAGTCCAAGAATCACCGTCGGTTGAGCGGCGAGCGACATGCCCACCCGATGCCGCACTCGATGGACCAGCTCGAAATCGAATCTGTACCGCCCCCGCCCGTGACCACCGTCACACCGTCGGCGGCGACCAATTTGCCCGATTTGGAGCAGCGCACGGTCCGGTTTACACTGTTCTTGGTCCAGCACGACCAAAAAGCTCAAGTGGATCCCTTGGTTCGACGCGTTTCTTCAGATGCCAGTACCTTCATGGAAATCGTTATGATGTAGGTGATCGAGATGAAGTATGGCCAGACTTTTCAAGACCTGCAGGACCATGTGCTGGCCACGATGGTACCAGACCGGTCGCCGTCGACCGAACTGCACTTTGCGTTTGACGGCTTCTCGTTGCCCCAGCGCCACGAAGTCGTCGGCGACTGGATTCAAGACCACGACCAAGTCTACGCCACGATCGGGTAAAATGTAATGTACTAGTCTTTCGTGCGTCGAGGTCCTTGGCAAGCATCTCATGGAAAGACAAGGGGCAAAGTTGTGTGCCAATAAACCATGGAATGGTTTCGAACGATTCTCACGCGGTGCGTTACCGCATCGTCGTGGCCGACCCCACCTGAACCATCTTGGTTTAGCCCTGCTTTGATCTGTGCAAAGTCGCGTTGACGAGGTGTTGGTCCCAATTGCCAGTGCTAACGCGCGGGATCTGACGTGCAGTCTTGGCGTTCCGTCGGAGTGGACGGCGGCAGTGGCCCCCCAACGAAACCAACGAGAACGAGTTTCGCGGCGTGGTCAACGTCGAGTCGTTTGTCCTGGAGAAAGGCACGGGAAGTGCGCTTGAGCTCCCTACGGCGTCTTGGCAACATCGGTGCCATAGTCCTCGATGGCGCGTGCAGTACGGTCATCCTAGCGACTCCAATTTCGATCGACATTGCCTCTGTCGTCAAGGCTTCGAGATTGGACACTCCAGTCAGTGCAATTGGGCCGAATGACTAGCCTCCGTTCTACTCGCGTTGTGTCGAGTGCGAGTCGGTACACACTTGTGTTGATAACCTTCGACTTACCAAGTGGGAGTGTTCCCCAGGGGCGAATGCTCTACATATCGTTTTGCCCTTGCCCGCCAATACTTCTCTCGCTACCAACGCCACACGAACAGACATTCCGAACACTGTCGACAAGCACCAGTGTGAGAAGACAAGTAGGACGGCTGCGCGTACAGCTCGTGTCGTCGATGCGCCGCCTTGATCAATTTGACGGTGGTGCTCGCGTTCCATGGAATCGAGGGTGTGAACGACCGCGCGCCACCGACGTTGGCGGCCAGATGCTTACGTCCGACAAAGGCGGCGCAATCCATGTGGAGCTGTTCAATTGAGCACAGTCGTACACACACGAACAGTCTCGG
>NW_008580157.1:254739-256521 GCF_000520115.1 Aphanomyces invadans
CCAACGAGAACGAGTTTCGCGGCGTGGTCAACGTCGAGTCGTTTGTCCTGGAGAAAGGCACGGGAAGTGCGCTTGAGCTCCCTACGGCGTCTTGGCAACATCGGTGCCATAGTCCTCGATGGCGCGTGCAGTACGGTCATCCTAGCGACTCCAATTTCGATCGACATTGCCTCTGTCGTCAAGGCTTCGAGATTGGACACTCCAGTCAGTGCAATTGGGCCGAATGACTAGCCTCCGTTCTACTCGCGTTGTGTCGAGTGCGAGTCGGTACACACTTGTGTTGATAACCTTCGACTTACCAAGTGGGAGTGTTCCCCAGGGGCGAATGCTCTACATATCGTTTTGCCCTTGCCCGCCAATACTTCTCTCGCTACCAACGCCACACGAACAGACATTCCGAACACTGTCGACAAGCACCAGTGTGAGAAGACAAGTAGGACGGCTGCGCGTACAGCTCGCGTCGTCGATGCGCCGCCTTGATCAATTTGACGGTGGTGCTCGCGTTCCATGGAATCGAGGGTGTGAACGACCGCGCGCCACCGACGTTGGCGGCCAGATGCTTACGTCCGACAAAGGCGGCGCAATCCATGTGGAGCTGTTCAATTGAGCACAGTCGTACACACACGAACAGTCTCGGCGCTTCGCGGCCGTTCGCTCCCTCCATGAAACGGGAGCACCAACGTCCAGTCGATCAAGGTGGAACCAAGGCAGGCAGTGCAGCAACTACTCAACCTCAGCGCGCCGGAGTTGCTAGGTTCCTTCACAGTCTTCCAACACCAACAGCATTTCGAGTACTTCTAATCGTTAGCGTGCTGGAGCCAACGAAACGTTGTCGTGCTTTGGCCATCGTCGGTCATGAGTAGCAGCACGAAATGACCAGGAAAAAAATCATGCGCACTCAGCTGGCTCTGAAGCAACGCAGACCTTATGCCGTCTTCGGCGCACCGACCTTCCGACTCCATGTTTCTTGGCAACAGCTTTGCTGCGATCGGATTCGACAAGACTTGTCCGCGCCATGCACATCAAAACACACGAACGAGCCCCGATCGATCAAATGCGCATCTGGCATTGCATGGATAAGGTTGGGGTCGTCGAAAACTCGACATGCTGCTTGAAGTTTTCGTTGTAGTTCAAAAAGTCGTGGAACTGAACGTGAGCATGTCGGCAACGCCAGCCTTGCCTTGCTGGTGGCAGTCGCGGCCGTGGTGGCCATCGTGGGAGCACACGCTGCATTCATGTTCCCCCGTCGCATGCGCCGACGCACCACACAGCAAGCATCCCTCCGCCCGGTACGGAACGACTTGGCCATGTCGTCACCGCGGCGCGTGGAGACGCGGCATCGATGTTGTTGCGGTCTGTTCACACAATGCACACACCTAATTGGGTACGATGCTGAATCGACGTATTTCGAGCACACGAACGTACCATCCGACAAAACACTCCAACAAACCAAAGCATCCCCACGACCCAACACCCAAACCGCATCGTTCAATCGGTCGCATACCATGGCACGTACTCAGATGTCATGACGCTCGACTGTGTCAACGGTGCTTGACAAGGCAGCGCAGCGGTAATGCACACTCTCTATCGGCCGTGGCGCCGTAGGCAAGGTCAAACAGCTCGTCCTCGAGCACAGGCATCGTGAAAGACCTGACGGCAAGCTTGAAGATCGCAACTGAACAAATCGTTGCTCTGGAAGGTCCGCTTCTGTTCTACACGTTGGAATGGAACTGAAGTTGGATGCAGGCGACGTCAGCGCCAGAATTGCCGCCGAGGGTGCGA
>NW_008580157.1:259246-301070 GCF_000520115.1 Aphanomyces invadans
GGGCGCAGCGTACGTGTGCGTCCGTCGCTCTGCACGACACGCTCGGCGAAAACTCAACCGCATCCGTTCTAAACCAAACGCTGGCGTCGACAGTTGTGTGCCGACAAAGTGACGACGATGGTTGCCCACACGCTCAAAGCGCTCGAGATCGTCGATTCAGACGCCATGGAACCAGCCGACAAGGCAGCGGCGGAAGCAGCCGGCCTCAGAGTGTACTCGTTCGACGAGCTCGAGGAACTTGGGGCCAAGCATGGCATGTCGTCGACGACGCGCCGCCCGTCCGCTTTGGAGCAAGAGCAACTCGGCGGCAAGCAGCAATGCTCTCGTCGACGATTTCTTTTGAGCGCTTCTGACTGCGCCTCGAAGTTTCATGCTTCTTCCACGTTTGTGCCTTCGAAGAACGCCTAGACGTAGCTGTCAGACGCGGTGGCCTTGTTCCCCCTCCATCGTATATTGCTCCGCCAAAGAAATTGAGAAATGAGAATGATTGAGGTTTGACCTCGATCGCTCTACAATTGAAATGATCAATTGGCATACAAACATACAATACAATTTTCGAATTAAATTAAGACTGCGTTCTCGTGTTCATTCCATATTACATTTGAATCCGAGAAAGCGCGCGAACGCTTGCGCGAGATGGTGGGCGACGTCGTCGAGGATGGCTTGGGACTGCATCAAGGACATCAGGATGCGCTGTTTCCCTTCTTGCTCAGATGCTATGCGGTCACACGTTTCCAAGCCTTGATGGTCGTCCAGGCGAAGCAACAGCTCGTGCAAGTCAGCAGGAGGATGCCCCCCTGCTTCGTACACTTGCACCATGCGAGACATTGCGTCAGCTTTCGCCTCGATCTTGTGGGTCTGACGCGGCACAATGAGGCGAATGCAGTCATGAGACTGCCATTCGTACCTGCGCAAGGACGTAGTCGAGATCGACGAGGGATAACGCCTTTCTCTGTGGATCCAGAACGACGACACCATCGCCTTGCGTTTCACGAAGTCCGGCAATGTCGCGCTCATATCGCTGGAGCCTTTTCTCAAGTTTCATGAGCTTCTCTGTCTTTGAAGCCAACGTTCGTTGCGCATGTTCCATCTACGCGAGAACAAGGCGTCACCATCTCCAAGGTATGATCCGATCGTCTCGATCACCTCGGGGTTGTTCACGTCTACTCGTCCGATAGTCTATGTCCCCATGAGTAATGCTGATGAAGCGCTGCTATCGTACTTTGAAGTCGATTTCGAGATCCTGGATGTAGTGCTGCTGTCTGCGCCATTGTTTCTCCATCGCACCCTCGGCGGCAATTCTGGCGCTGACGTCGCCTGCATCCAACTTCAGTTTCATTCCAACGGGTAGAACAGAAGCGGACCTTCCAGAGCAACGATTCGTTCAGTGGCGGTTGTCAACCTTTCTGTCAAGTCCTTCACGACGGCTTTGCATTCCACCAACTACACATTCAAGGCGTCGTGAGCAATGTAGGCGATCACGAACACGTACCTTGGCTTGCGTCGTTTGCAGCGTTGTTTCGATTGTTGCTTTTTCAGCCTCTAGTCGCATGCACTTTCGAGTCATGTCGTGGACCATGTGATTCTCGGCAGTATTTGCAGCCTCCTTGACTTTGAATTTCATCTTCTTCAGCGACGCCACGAGCTTGGCACTCGCTGCTTTCATTCCTTCGATCTGGTCGTTTTGAGCTTGCTGCACCTGTCGTGCTTCATTCAGTTCTCCGTACAGCTTGGAGATCTAGAATCCAAAGAGTTTGCAAAACTTCAGGACAGCATGAGGCGACAGCCATATTACCTGTCGCTCCAATTCGTGGATGTTTGCATTTGGGTCATCGTTTCGATCGCCATCGAGCTGAGGAGGTTTTGATGATTAATTCGTTGAATGCAGAGATGAAGCACAAACGTGATCGAAAGAAGGATCCTGAGCCTGTCGCTGACGGTGCCGACTGGAATATAGAAGACGGGGATCTTGCTTTAGGCATTCGATGGTGTGCTGCTTCCTGTCGACCTGTTGCTGGAGTTGCTCAATGATCTTGTCTTTCTCAACCAACGATGCTTCCACGATCTGTCGGTTCTTCTCGAGAGTCTCGTTCGCACGAATCAAGCGAGCTTCAAACTGGCCAAACTCTTCTTTGAACCGTTCCTTGTCGCGAGCGCGGAGCCGCTGTAGTTGTTGTTTGGCTTCAACCTCACGACGAAGCTTCACGTTGAGATCGGCACATACTGCCCGCAACCTGCAAGGAAATCCAATGCGGACAACTATGGACATGTATGTTGATCATGTACCTATCCAAGTCCCATGCGTCTATGGAGACGGACGATGATGATGCGGCTTTCCTGTCGTCACGGCGCCATCGATAGCATTCTTCCATTCCTCGCGCGCGGCCAGGTTTCAAATTCCCAAGGAAAACCTTTGATAACGAATACCCTCAGGCGAAACCTCCCCCAAGTGCAATGCGCGCACTGATGCGATGCCTGTTCTTTGTCAGTGCATGTGTCGCCGCATGGAGAGAATGGTAGGAGTCCCGAGGTAACAGGACGGGTTCATGAGAGCGCTCGGCACCTTTACGTGAGTTAGGATGCTGAACGAGACATGGCATCGTTAAGTCCTTATAACGCCGTCGGGGCACACATTGCAGGAAATCCAAACTACTCGAGCGGCAAACATCCCATTGCGCCATCTTTCACGGTAGAGTGGAAGGCGACGCGGTCCCACTCTCGTGCCTGCGAAACGCATGGTTGTAGGTGGGTAATTCCGACTGCTTCAGTTCCTCCAAGGTCTCGAGCGGCATGCCAGCGGTCTTGTAGTCGAACAACGAACCGTAGTTGACGCTGTAGCCCAAGATGGCTGAACATATTCCGATCACGCTGCCCGCCTGGCACCCGATGCTGAGCGCATGATTGGAGGCAAGGAAGATGAGTGAGTACCAGGATGTCCGAGTAGTGGTGCCAATTGTCCTGAGATCGTGTGATGGCGATCCACATGGCAACCATTGTCGGCGCAAATGCCACGAAGAAGGCGGCGCTGGCGACAAAACCACGTCGTGTCGCGAGGGATGACGCAGAGAGCAGCTTGCTTCGGCCGAGGAGGTACAACTACACCCATGGCCATACATGTGTGTAAGTTCATGCGGACGAGAATGGTTGTACCGTGAGCAAAAAGAGCGTCGAGAACGCGCTAGACGCATGTCCCGATGGAAACGACTTGCGGCCTTCGGCTTCGCCCTTGGGATCGCGGCACAAATTCGTCACGCCATCCCATATTACAGTCGTGTCCCATTTGCACATGTCATAAAAGCATGGGCGGAAGCGGCCCGTCATGGCTTTTGCGAAGTGCGTGAGGAGCTGGCAGACGGCCGAGGATATGAACAACGTCAGAAGAAAGTCGCGGGAATCGTTGCGCACATAGCGGAGCCATTGTACGATCGTGTGGACGACGAGAGGCGTTGCGTAGAAGATGGCAATGGCCACATCTAACGGGACTGCATGCCACACACTGTGATGCGTCGTGTCGTTGGAGTGCACAAGAGGACTCCGTTACCTTGCTCTTTCTCCTTCTTCAGATCAAGACTGGGGTCGCGGGCGAAGATGGTTGTCGAGGCGTCAAGAGGAATCACGAGATGCGGAATCGGACCTACAATGCACGTTTGTCAGCGATACAGCTCGCAACGACGTGGGTCGTCACGAACGGCGGTACACAGAAGAAGCCGTGAGGGCAAAGATCGCTCCGGTGACCGCCAAACACGCGACGAACTCCCACACGCGGTAGGCGATGAGCTTTTCATGGAACGTCGTCAATCCAGCCATGCCGATGCAATTTATGACCTGTCGCCGTGCCGCTTCATTTGCTGCAACGAAATCTTCAAAAAAAATTCAAAAATTCACCATGTTTTTACATGCGACATGAATTCTTGTGACATCCGTGTTGGAAAAATGGGATTGAGCTGACCTTGTGGCATTCGCGGTCGTCTTGCGCAGTTGCAGCTTATCGTTCGTGAGCGGACCCCTTTCAAAGAACGTCATGCGCATCCCAGGTAAACTCCAAGCGAGTCGGTCGCCCCTGAATTGACTCTGCACCGAGCTGGATGACTACAGGCGACATGTACGGAAATGGCCAGACACGACTGCCCAATCCTTATCCGGATGTGCAATGTTGCTCATATCACACGAAATGCACTTTGTTAGCGCATGCACGTGCGTGGCGATTGCGTGGGCAATTGTCGTGTACCATGCGTCTACGTCAGGTAAGGACGACGCCGAGAAATCTACCACGGCATCACCGATCTGTACAGACCATTCGAGCGACCTCGCGCACCTCGGCTCGGTGTCGGCATCACATGCAACAGTGTGGCTCTTTTCGTTGACGGCGACGGAAGCGCGCGTGTCGTACACTTCCGAGCACAACGTGTGGGGTGTGGTAACAGCCGACTTTTCCGACAACGACCCAACTTTGACGATCGCGCTGCGCGATCTCGTGGCAGACACTCGCTACACCGTCGCGATTGCGTTCGTGAACAAATCCACCAACGTGACATTGCGCTCGACGACCCTGTCGTTAAAGACTCTCGCGACTTACATGTCCACCGTTCGATTTGCTTTTGGATCGTGCACGATGGCTGTCCCGTTGTTGCATACCATCACAGGTTTGCCCTGCTTCCAGACTAGTCATATCTTGATATTGCCTGGTCAGGGTTCAGTGGCAACCTCGACTACATTGCTACGCGGCTCAAACCCGACTTCATGCTGCTTCTGGGCGACCAAATCTATGCCGATGTCGACTTGGCGCACAATACCGAGCTCTTGTATCGAACGACAGTTCATGATCACCAGTACGCCACGGTTGGAATGTCCACGCCCATCTTTAGCATCTACGACGACCATGAAATTCGAAATGACGTACAGATGCAACAACTGGTGTGTCTGTCGGGTATACTAACTTCCGTGCCGTTTACGTGGCCTAGTGGAATGAAGGACCTCTCGATCCACTGTACCTCGACCGTATTCAATACTACACTCGGTACTTTGGCAATCGAAACCCAGAATCCCTTGAGAATGGCGAGCACTATTACACTTGGAGCACCGGTGTCGCGGCCTTCTTCATGCTGGACGTGGTGCGTATTGAAGTCTGCTGTTTCCAAACCTTCAAATGGCCGACACGTTTCGTGCCGGTAGCGGAAGTATGCCTCCCCCAAAGCAGCGCCAGACGGTCCGACCAAGACCAAGCTCGGGGTCACGCAGAAACAACACTTGCTTCGCTGGCTCCAAGCATCCACCGAGCCTTTTAAAGTTGTTATTTCGTCCATGGTCGTGTCCGATATGGGCATCCAAGCGACGGGCGAAGGATGGGCACGATATGGCGCCGAGTACCATGAAATATTCGACTATGTCCAGGCGCATAATGTGTCGGGAGTCGTTTTGCTCTCTGGGGACTTGCATTTTGCCGGCGTGTGGCAGCACTCACCGTACAGCTTTCTCTATGAAGTGAGCGAGATTGACACCGTCTCGGTCGTGCACTCTTTTAACTGCTGGACGTTGTAGGTCGGCGCGTCGCCAATCTCAGCGTTTCCAGTGATCCCGATCCACTCGGTCAAATCCACGCACAAAACGCTATTTCAAAGCTGGACAGGGCTTCATTTTGGACACATCACCATCGTGGACAAAAGTCGGAGTGACGGAAGTCCTGCGATGGAGATTGTGATGTACCAAAGTCGCCTGGGCCAGCCCCGACCAGCGTTCTCCATGCGCCTAAATTGGACAAACACCATTCCAAAGCCATGGGCGATGAATTGAGAAGAATGTAGCAACATGCGAAACAAGAAAACACACCATGCCTTGAATGGAGTGTGTCTAGGATCAGCTCCGTTCCTAAATCCCGAGCCCGTTCTCTCCATGGTAGTCACAGTAGCATGGGACACCAACGGCAGGGGATTGCTGGTCCAAGAAACTTCGATTGCATCGCGAGGCCTTGCGACTTAGTGAGTGAACTTGCCAATGTATTTCGCATGGCATCGGTTGATGCAACTCGTCCTACCACAAGAAGTGGCGATTTGGCATCATACGCCAATGCTCGTGTTCAGAGCGCTCTCCACTCGGCGAAGATTGTACAGAACCTGTCCTCCAACGGGGCACGTCAAACCCCTCAAGTTGGCGTGTGTTGAATTGGTATCGAGGGCGTCGAGGAACGCCGCCACGTGAAACGTGGCAGCGGGTCGACTCAAACTGAAATGTAGCGTTCAAGTCGTGGCGTTCGATGAACACAGAAAACGTACATTACCCAGGACAGGGCCGCACTGCCAACTTCCACGGATGTTGCGCGCATGGCACAGTGGTTGGTATGCGGTCATGGCTCCAGAAGTTGGCGCCATTCCCTCAGTAAATACCATGCCATGCATTCCGGATAACGTACGGATACGAACTCTAGTTGGTCATGGCAGTTCGAGTTTGCGTGACTTTGTCGTTGATGGCAGCGCCTTCGACGCAGCAAGACGCCGCTGTTGCCAGTGAACGCCCAGCGTCAGCCGCAGCGGACCGTGAGGATTCGCCAATGTCTACAGCCGCTTCGGTTGAACACTTCAAGTTCTCTGTGGACGGACACAGCTATTCGTCAACGCTCAACACCCTTGATCGCAGGTCGTTTGCATCGCATGAAGCATACTCGGAGTTTTTGACGGAAACGTTTCATGGCGACGTGCCTCAAACCAAGTACCGCTCAGGCCGGTCGTCTCCTGTGTGGAAATACTTGCACAAATTGGACGTGCCACAGGTGAACCGTCGCAAAAAAGTGTGCGAGTACGTGTGTGTGTTGTGTGCCGACGACGGTACCACACCATGGGAGGACTGCCTCATCGCGATGTATGGCAATCGTTCGTCTAACGGCGCCACACATCTCCAGTCGCGCCACAAAGACCTCCTTCTCACGGAGGATCGACAACCGGCAGATACCACGCCATCAACAATCACGACGACCGCTGGACCTGTCAAAAAGCAAACAAAACGCCAATATGGGCAACTTTTGTCCCCACCCACACCACCGCGGCGTGATGCGTTTCCCAGTACGTGTGCATCTGCTTGTCTCAGCCTCATGCGACCGTTGTCCCTGCGCAGTTGCCAAGAAGCGCAAATCGTCCCCGCAGACCACGACCAAGAAGGCCCCGATGGCTCCCGAGACTACGTCTTCGGACTCGTTGACCGTGCATAAGATGACATCTCAATGCCCTGCACTGGATGAGACTAACCTCTTGGCATCACTGGTGTACCCCCTATCTCCCAACTCCTTCATGGATGGATTCTACCAGAAGAAGGCACTTGCGATTCACGCGCCAAGCGATCGATTTGAACAACTGATCCACCAGGGCCTAGAAGACTTGGACATAAAGCAGCTGCTCACAACAACATCATCGGAGGAATTGCAAGCATGGGTACAGACCAAGCGCGGCGGCGAGGACGATGACGATGGCAAGATTGAGTCAGTCAAAGTCGAGTCGGTGGAGGCAGCCGCGATTCTGCATGCGGCTGGCCACTCGCTGTACTTTCGTGGATCGCCTGAGCTCAGTGCGACGTTGATTCCGGCGCTTGCCAAAGACCTGGGCTTCGGGTTCACGGCGACGTCGATCCACGGTGAATCGCAGGGGGAGATTGAAATCTTTTGCGCGAAAGCAGGGCATGTCACTGACTGGTTCGATCCGTCGTCGATCGCATCCGACGAGCCTGATCCCTGTATGTAGGCACTTTGACTTTATGGAGAACTTCTCTGTCCAAGTGGCTGGCAAGAAGAAGTGGAAGTTGCAGCCGAGCAGCGTACCGTACCCGGTCCGCGGCTGCACGCCACACTACAAGACCCAGGAGGTCGTCGAGCAGCAGCTCAAGATCCATCGCCTGACGGACCCAGCCTTTGATTACCATCCGACGTTCGACAACGTGTCTGAGGTCACACTCGAGCCCGGTTCGGTGCTGTACTTTCCCGCCGGCATGTGGCACCGCGTCGAGTGCACGGAAGACTCGATCACGATGAACTTGAGCATGTTTCCCACCCCCCACGCAGATATCGTGGTCGATGCACTCCGGCATGTCCTGCTCCAGTCCGACAGGTGGCGACGAGGTGTGAGCTACGACACGCCGGACGCCGCTCGTGCCTATATGACTGATCTGTTGAACGATCTCAAGGATCAAATTGGAAAATTGACTGCGGCAGACATTTTACCTGAGCGCCTGTTGATCCATGGACGTGGAATTAGTGGCGACGACGACGACAGTGATGACGGTGACGATGAGGATGACGATGACGATGGCGACGAAAAGGAAGAGCGAACGAAGGACGGCGCGGAAGGGAAGCTGACAAAGCGTGTGCTACGGCTTGACGATCCTGCGCTACTCGAAGACAGTGCGATTGCTTTCCGACAGACGACGCGAGTCAAGTTGAACCCGTTGGCAAGTGTCATGCACCATGCCGACATCCCATCGATCCATTACGACACGGGATATGCCGCCGACGACCTCGTGTACATTTTAAACGTTGGGTTTGGCCACACAAGCTACATGTCGTCGCTTCGCCTCGAATTTCAGTGCAGTCCGTTGCAGGCCAAACTGATTGACATGATCGTCCAAGCTCCCTCGGCGACTCCATTTTCGCTGCGCACAATGCTCGATGCATCCAAGGAGCTCGCGGCTTTGTCGAAGAAGAAGAGCGAGACGCGGGAACTTTTGGTAGCCCTGCACTTCCTTGCCCACGCAGGGTATCTCACTGTCGTCGTCAACGACGATTTCAATTCCGAAGAAGGTTGAAGCACCATAAAAAGAAATTGAGCTGAATTTGTCGTCCGGATAAAAAATTCGTTCATCCGTTTAGCTCATCTCGAGAATACCCGCCAAAGCGATAATTTCGGGAGATGGCGCGCGCCAAACCGCATCATGACGGAGGAAAGGACGTCGCAAAAGGGAAGGCCAAGGCGGCATCTGCAACGACTGAAGTGCAGCAAGCCTCCGAGAAGCATACACCCGTCAACGTGGCCCGCCGCTTGAAGACGGAACTCCAGCGACTACGAGATATCTCAAACAGCGAACTCGACAAGTCCGAGTCGACGGCGCTGGGGCGCGAGTTCACGTCCGAATCGTATCTGGAACACTCGGATCCACATATACGGCTTTTAGTGGCGTCATGTGTGACCGAGCTTCTTCGTGTGACAGCCCCTGAGACCCCGTTTTCAGATCACGAATTGTACGAAGTGTTCGTGTTGCTCGTGCGTGTGCTGCGCGAAACGACGAAGAACAACGATATTGCGTGGTTCACTTTGCTAGAGACTTTGGCATCTGTGAAGATGTGCAACCTTGCCGTGGGTCTCATCCCCGACGGAGGGCATGCCAGCATAGACGATGACCACCACCCCGACTCTCTCGTCATCGACATTTTCCGGTGTTTGTTTGAACGTATTCAGGACGATCACTCCGCTAAAGTTGAAGCCAATATGGTCAGTATCATGGTGGGCTGTCTCGAGGAATGTGACGTGGTGAGTCCCGCACTCCTTGAGACATTACTGGAGCCACTTCTGCATGGGGACCAAAATCCCCGCGCGTATCACATGGCGCAACAAGTCATTGAAAAGGCCAGTGATCATTTGCAAAACGCGCTCAATTTATTCTTCAACAGCGTGCTTGTGGATGCGTCCACTGCCCACGTACCCATGACGTCCGACTTGAAAGACCACGTCCACTCGCTGATATATGAGACCCACAAAATTCAGCCAAGTCTCTTGCTATACGTGCTTCCGAACGTTTGTTTGCAACTCCACGTCGACGACATGGAGACGCGGTCGAACGCCATCGCGCTTATGGGGCGACTCTTTGCCAGTTCACACGCCGACTATGGCGCGCAGTACCTCAAGAATTTTCGCGAATTCCTCGGACGGTTCCGCGACGTCAAGAAAGAGATACGCCTCCAAATGATCACTGTGTGCTCAATCGTGGCTCAGCGCAAGCCCGACCTCGCGCCCCTTATCGACGCAGAGCTGCAATTGCGACTCCAAGACCCTGAATGGGACGTTCGACGTCTCGTAGTTAACGAAATCTGCGATTTGGCAACGCATTCCCTCTCAAGTGTGTCGACGGCAAGTCTACGCGAGGTGGGTGAGCGCATGAAGGACAAGAAGGTCGTGATTCGCAAGGAAGCCATGACCGGCCTCGCGCAAATTTATGCTGCTCATGTGTCAATATCGTGGACTACTGGAAGCAAAGAGTTGTCCCACGTGGCGCATCAGCTTAGCTGGATCCCCGACTATGTGCTCAAGTGCTTTGCGTATCCTACACAAGAACTTCGCCTTCGCGTCGTTCAGCTCATCGATGACATTTTACTGCCCAAGCAATCGACTGAATTGTTTCGGATGAAAGGGTTGCTCTTCATCTGGAAGCACTTGGACGGTGGGAGTCGTGAAGCTCTGCGACGAGTGTTTCTCGAACGCATGCAATGTCGCAAGATCATCCAGCAATTCGTTGCCCTCAAGCAGCAGTTCCGGCAAGAGAAAACTTCCGACGCGACAAATAGATCGACGTTGCAACGAAGTTTGAAGGAAATCCAACCATTGCTACCGGAAACGGAAGGTTTGTCTGGTCTGGTGGAGAAACTCGCGACTTGGAAGGATATGAAGCTCGTCAAGCATCTGGAGGTCATGTGCTCAGCGACGTCAGACTCAACCATTATCCGCCAAGCCCGGGAAGACCTTGTCAAAATGACCGGGTCCAAGACTCCCCTAGGCGACTTTATGAAGAATATTTGCCGTAAGCTCGCCATGACCACTGTGAACGCGTCAAGCGTGGGCTGTTTGTTGGAGATCTTGAAGGATGACCCGTCCAAAGCATGTGCCGAAGTGCTCCATTTGATTGGGACCATATTTCCGCACTTATTAACCAGCCACATCGAAACGGTGGACGAGTTGCTCGTCCACACGTCACCATCATCGTCGCAACACCTTGTTCAGACGTGTCTGTTGGACTTGCTCGTGTCGTACGCCAAGCACGATAATGTTGCGGCTGCACCTCCACAGTCGCTCAAGACTGCCTTATTGAAGCATTGTACGAAGAGCGATTCGCTGGATGTGGTCAAAAAGTGTGCGCGGATTCTAGTCAAGCTCTTTCCCGGCGAAGTTGGCAAGTTTACCAAGAAATTGCTCCTGCCATCGGCCGAGTTGTCGGACGGGGCATTGCAAACGCTTGTCGTGTTTACCAAACACGTTCCCAACGTCGTTCCTGACGCCGTTGCGCTGTTTGAGCTCGTCGTGGGGTTATTTGATACGCCTGCGAAGAAAGGAGAGACGAAATGCCTTGCCTTATCGTTGCTGTGCCACTTGGTTTTGTATCACCACGTGCCAGATCCACGTGAAGACGATGCATCGGACTCCCCGACTCACTGCCGGCATGTTCTCGACCTTAGCTTCCACTTGCTGCAGACGTCGACGACAAAAGCCACCACGCCGTTCCGCACCGTAGCCGCCACGAACCTTCTGAAACTCACACGAGTTGCTCGGTTGGAACGTCAGTTCCGGATTGACGAATGGCACACGTTGGGGTACGTAATGGTTGACTCAGATGAGAGCGTCCGCCGCGCGTTTCTGAAAAAATTGACGGCCAACTTGCTCCGTCATCCTGCACTCAATCACAAATACGTGTCGTACTTGGCGCTCGCGTCGTCTGAACCTGTGGCCGAGCTGAAGAAGGAAGCACGAACGCTGCTTCAATCCGCGGTCCAGCGCATGCGTCACATGTATGAGGCAGCTCGGTCTAATGCAGACAACCCGGCCTGCTCTCTCATGGTGCCAGAATATGTGATTCCCTACGTTATCCATCTTGTGCTTCATGCGCCTTGGGAAGGCGAGAGCACCGAAGACGTTGAATCGGTTTTCTTTTTGCTCGAATCGCTTGTGTCGCATGTGGCATCCGAAGCCGACAACATTTCGTTCTTACTGCAAATGTTGCATAAACTATCCTTGTGCCACGACGCGACGACGGAGAAGGACGAAAGTGCGAAGGACTTGTACCAGCTCATTGATGCAGCCACGGCGTGGTTGAAAAAACGAATCAAGAACCAAATCAACCTCAAGGCATACCCGGGTCAAATTTATTTGCCAAAGCAACTTTTTCAACCCGGAAAGACGGCTAGCCCGAAGCCAATAGGTCGAACCACCACAGGTGGTTTAAAAGTACATGATGAGGATGACGGAAACGACAGTGTCGACGACGAGCGCGTGAAAAGAAAACGACCTAGTGCGATCAAGACGGACAAAGTACCCAAAAAAATAAAAGTGACGGCTTCTCCCAAGGCCAGTAAATCCCCCGTCGTGACCCCCACCCGACGGTACTTTTCATCGAGACTCGAGCACTCGCGGACTGGATGTATGTGTTGTAGAATGCCGGCCCGAAACGCAAAGTGCTCAGATGTAAGTTTGGCGGATCAAGACAGCGACGTTGACGAGGACGAGCACGAAGCAAGTCCCAGACAACACCGCCAGACTCCTCAAGCTCGATCTGTACGATCTCTATTGCGCGGCCATCATCGGGGTGTTTAGTTACCCTATGAAGGAATTCGTACAATGTGTGTTCATTGAACCGTCTCATCGGTTCATCTTATAGGCTACTCTCAAATCCCTTGAAAAGGCTGTCTTGAATATTGCCGATGATGACGACGAAACAAAGTCGGTTAATGAAGCGGTATCCGATGACGAGACCAAGTCGAACGGGGACGCAACACAAGTCTTGTTCACTGACGAGGCTAGTGCCATTGAGATTGCTCAGTACGACTTACTTCGTGCTATGCCTTTCCTTTCAACATGGCTCTCATGCACTCGCTCTGATTTTTGTAGGAAGTCGCAATCCTCAGAGTCCATGCCAGCTGCACGCACCAGCCGCAGGTATAACCTGTTGACAGCACATGCAGTCGTCACCAACAGAAATGTCTTTTTGTATGCAGGGCGAGTGCCACATCGTCTTTGTCAGTTGATGTCTCCAAAGAGGAAAGTAGCGATGATGACTCAGTCGAAAAACACAATGACAACGACGACAAAACCACAAAGATGAAGAAACGCCGACTAGCGGGAGACCTTGCAGCACCTAAGTGCAGATCGGCTAAACAACCGAAGCCAGTCACTCCTTCGCCGCGAAGGTGGGTCGGCGTTCACTGCCAAAATCGTAAGCTAAAAGTGCATTGTTGACGAAAAAACCTTGTGTAGGTCAAGTAGGGTCAAAGCTGTGATTGAAAACACCTCGGACCTTGACGTAAGGAGCAGGACAAGCGCCTGTGGTAAATCTATGTACTGTTGTAGGACGCTTGTGCTCTCATCTCCAAGAAACCTGCGAGCGGCGACGACGATGAAGAAATGGTATGCCGATGTCTCACCGGTCTATTTTGAGCCACACTGATCGATGACGATGTGTTGTAGACGAGCTTTCGTCGCCATCGACGCCGCGGTTGAGCGAAATTTTATCTACTCCAATGTAATTGCATCTCCGTTCGATCATTTGCCATGAGTGATGCACCCAACGTCCACGGAATGAAGGACCCATGCCGTTCAACGCCATGGAATCACTCACAAGTCCATCGCACTCGTTGTACACAAGAATGTCTAAGATTAACCTTGTGCGATGACCATTGTCAGATGCAGCTGCTTGGCAAACACCGCATGACCGATCGCTTCTATTTGAACACAAATGTAGCCATGAGGGGCAAGTGGTCCGATCCAACAGATCGGTTTGGCAGCGCGCCGCCATCTCTAACGGCCGTCTCGTAGTCCATGAGCGGTAGGAGCTCCTGCACTTTGACCTTGGACTTGTGGTAGAAAATGTAGTCGAGCGTCCCCACGAAAGCGGGCTCAGTGCCCACAACATGACCATTCTCGTTCATCTTGTGCACGACCCCGTTCACGTTGGTGAAACGCGGCTCGCCCGTCTCGGCATTGTAAGTGCTGTAGGCGCTTGCAAAGCCACGACTCAAGACATGACGGACCACGGCGCTGTCTGGGAGGGAGTTGAAGTCGCCCGCAAAGAAGACCGGAACGGATGCAGCCGGCAACGACGTCGCGACGAACGCGTCAATGCTATCGAGCATGTGCTTGGCCTGGACCAACTTGACGTCCGCTTGCGCGGGGTCCCAAAACAAATGCGTGGACGCAACGACAAACTCCGTCGCGGGGTTCTCGATGGATTGGAAATGAGCGACGAGGCCGACGTTGTCCCGGATGACACGTCCCCGAAGGTCTTTGTCTACGACGATAAGCAACGAGATGGAAGGAGGTTCAAACGTGAAAAACCACGGCGACGACTCAAGTGAGGAGCATACCTGTGACAGAGTGCAATGCCTCGTTCAACGCGACGTTTTCGCCGCCCAGGACAGTGAACCTGTATCAATGTCGATGAAATAGAGACAACGGTAGTGGAAGGGTGTGGCGTACTTTTCAGGCCGCCAGAACAGCCCAACACCGTCCTTCTTGGTCCCCGTTTTCTTCAGGTACAAGCTGAAATCAATGCATTGAGCCGACGGCGGGATTCGTCGACGACGTAGACGACGGACCTGGTGTAGCCGATGGCAGCCATTTGACTTTGCCAGAACGTGTCGTACTGATCACACTCCTACCAAGTTGTCGTGACGCCATGCGAGCGCGATGACAGGATGGATTGCATGTTGTACATGGCTCCTGGACGTACTTGCAAGCAGAGGATGTCTGGTCGAGGACTGAATGCTTTGATCTGGCCAATCTAGATCATCGAACGACATGACGATGACCGTACAAATGCTATCGTCGATACACGTACGAGCATGGCGGACCGCCGCTTCCACCGCAACGCTTTCGGGTCGCAGTACGGAAAGAAACTCGACTTGACGTAGCACTGAGCGAGAACGTTGTACGTCATCAAAGTAAACGTGACCCCCGTCGATGCCGTCGGGATATCATCGTCCCCTTCCTCCATTTCGTCTACAAGCACTGCATGCACGTCCAGATCTGCATCGCTCCGCATTCCGTTGCGCTTCGACTTACTTGAGACATCCGCAAGAGTTGACATGAGGTCGAAGGAATTCCACGATGTCGCGGCACACAAATCGGACTTAATTAGGTCGACGTCATCCAAGGCCAATGATATGGATTTTTGTATAATGGTCTGACAGCTTGAAGAGAATACGAAGTCCGTTTAGGTGCGCATTTACCGATATCTTGCGATTTATATAGTGCCGCCCAAGAAATCGCACTTTACTCGACTCACTCGGTGCTGGTTTGGATATTGATCGCGATGGGTCCACTTGCAATTACATACACGTCCATGGCCGCGCCAGGAGGACGAGGCGGCGACCCTGCGCTGTGGAGTCCGAGCCAAGTGGTAAAGTGGATGACATCCTTCGAGGAAGGAAGGTACGCGCCGCTCGTCGCCCAGCTCAAGTCGTTTTCCGGTCGGCAATTGCTGGACCTCACAGAGCCGCATTGGGTCCGCGTCCAACCGTCGGCGCTAGCGTCGAGTTTACGATACACGCTTATCGGGATGCACCAGGTCGCCACAGGTGGTGTTGGAACAAGCGGGCGTGGCGACTCGTCAACGTTTCTCTCGTTGGAACCAAACTACGTAGCCGCTGGATCGCCGACGGCGTCACGAAAGAACAAGAAGAAGAGCACATCGAGCACCCCTCCATGTGACTTCCCACCGATGCTTGCGCGTCCCAACTGGATCGTGATTGTATTTGTACTGTTGCTGGCCGTGGGAGCTGTCCTGGTCTTTGTGGTGTTCAAGGACTACCTCGCCAAACACGAATGGGACTCGAAGCGAATTTTGACGGTCGCATCGATTCCCCTCATCAGTGTCGTGTTTACGTACGTCCATATCTGGCTGGCGCTGTACATGACGTTTTATCCCCTCGAGTACGTCGGCATCATGCAGTTCCCTGGGACGAACATGGGTGTATGTGGGTGGCAGGGCATCGTTCCGTTCAAGGGCGAGAAGATGGCACGGATGTCCGTGCGCATCATGACGTCGCAGCTCCTGGACGTCCGCGAAGTCTTTAGCCGCATCGATCCATCGCAAGTCGTGAAGGAACTCGAACCGATCCTGTTCAACACGATCAAGGACATTGTCGAGACGATGGCCCAAAAGTACAACCCGAGTTTGTGGCGCGTGCTCCCGACGTCCGTGAAAGACGAGATCGTCGAAAAGGTGAAAGAGGACGCCCCCGTGCACATCGAGGCGCTCATGGTCGAGATCAAGGACCACATTGATGAAGTTTTTGATTTGGAAGACATGGTCGTGTCCAACATGATGAAGGACAAGCAGCTCCTCGTCAATATGTTTGTAAATTGCGGATACCAAGAGCTCGCGTTCATCCGGGACTCTGGCGCGACGATGGGGTTCATCTTTGGGCTTCTCCAGATGGGCCTCTACTTGGTGTGGCCGACGCTGACCAAGTACGTGACGTTTCCCGTCTTTGGGCTGCTCGTGGGGACCCTGACCAACTGGCTCGCGCTCAAGATGATCTTTGAACCGGTCAATCCAAAAAAGTTTCTATGTATCAAGCTGCACGGATTGTTTCTCCGGCGCCAGCAGCAAGTCGCGGCTATGTACGGCGAAATGGTGTCGCGCGATGTTTTGAATGCGCACAACATCATCGAAGCGATCCTGAAGGGGCCGGCGAGCGACCGCCTCTTTGAGCTTGTCTACGCCAACGTTCAGCAGGCCGTAAACTCTGGCGCAGCCGTCGCGGACCGCATCGTGTCGATCGGGATTGGCAAAGACACGTTTGAGTCGATCAAAGACGACATCACGGACCTCGTCGTCCAAAAATTTCCCGACAGCTTGCGCCACATTGAAACGTATACGATGGTTGCGCTGGACTTGAACAACACACTCCGAGAAAAGATCGGCGAGCTCACCTACCACGACTTTGAGCGGCTGCTGCACCCCGTATTTGAAGAGGACGAGTGGAAGCTGGTTCTCATGGGCGGCGTCCTCGGCCTTGCGCTCGGTTTCATTCAAACGACGTACGAAGGAGGCCACTAGCGCCTTTTGCCACCACTATACCCCTTAATGAAGCTATAAGTTGAGCTCGAAGCGACGGAAGTGGGAGCTGTCACTCGAGCGAGCCACAACATGGATGGCTGAGATGAACTGCCCATTCGAAGGATCAATTCTTCGTTGGGTCTGAAAGGCTTCCTACCGGGTCTCTTGGCCTACACCATCGCCATTCCCGTGGCATGTGTCCATGAACTGGACGATGTTGGTCTAACGAGGTACCATCACGGCAGCGCAGTCCAAAATTCCGCCACACGACATCGTAGATGTGTGTACGTCCGTCGAACAGCGCAATTCATTTCAACATTGCGACTGTTCTTCTCATGTCGAAGGGTGGAATGCACCAATGCGCGTCATGGCCCTTGGACGAGTTGCGTTTGTGTCGCGGATGTCGTGATCGCGACGATGGCATGACGCGACATCACATTGATGAAATTCAAAATGTTATGGGTATTACAGGGACGCTAGTACGAAATGCAGTGCCCCAGAATGAACTTGCCGCAGAATCCAGGCTGATCGTTGATGAAGGTGACCTTGATCAAGGCGGATTCGAGGACATTCGATGGTTCTACGTCGTCGTCGTCTGCCGCAGCAGGGGGTTCGAATGGAGGCGTTCCAGTGCTCTCGATATCGTTGACGAGGAGCAGACACAGTTCCTTCCACACTTCCCACGTGAACACCTTGGTTTCAATCACGGCCAGAATGAGTGCCGGGCACCCCGACACGTACACCCCCACCGGGTTCCCCACACGAAAGAGTTCGCGGTAGTTCGCGGCCTCTTGCTTGGACCTGTGCATATCACTGTTGATTCGCTTGAGCTCCTCGATCGAGCGCTCGTCCATCGGTCCAGCCACGACGCGCATGCTGCCGTCGTCCAGGTTAGTCAACATCGTCGAGATCGCAAAAATATCCAAATGGTTGTCCCTTAAAGCGAAGGAAAAAAAAAAGATGGTGATGGTCGTGGAATGTAGGTCGTTCGAGTCGTCGATTGCACATTGCGACGGCAGTCGGGAATGTCTGGCAGCGCCGCACTCGATCGTTCGCGTCCATTAAAACCAGGCGAATTCCATGCGACACAATGGACGATGCAGGGGGATGGACAGGTGAACACGACGGAGCGACGTCCGTGCCACGGAAACCCACGAATTCAACCCGACGACCGATACCACCAAGATATTCCAAAGCATGTCCGCCCGACCATCGGCACGTCCTCTTGGCGACAAAGCGCACGAATGTCGAACAGTCCATCGAGTTCAGATGGTGCCCTCATCTCGATGGAGTCATAGCCCAGGGTAGATGTGTGGATGGATATATATGTGATATATTGGAGGCGACGGTACATTATTCGCCGTGCGATTCCAGATGCAGCTCGATCGAGACTTGGCAGACCGGACACACCTTGTTCATGCGGAGCCACGGGTCGATGCAGTTGGAGTGATACGTGTGAAAGCACGGCAGCGTGCGGATTTCATCGCCCGTGGCAAAGTCGTACCGACATACGAGGCACTCGACGTCCGCCTTTCCACTCGACTCATCGAACACCCGCGTCGGCAGCTGCGCTATCAGACGCATGGACGCCCCCCGCCTAGGCCCGCCACAAATATTGGGTCAACACCGCCAACCACACAATCGAATTTGTGAGCTACGTACGTGTTCAGTTCTGCCTGCTGCAGTTGGTTGGCTAGCATCACCAGGCCGAGTTCTCCTACAACCGTCGTCGCACGTGAGCACCCACCCCCCCTCGACGACCTCATGCACCACACAAACACGGTGGACGCAAACCTCCAACACGACGCGAGCGTCGGTAGCATTTCTTGGACCTACCGTGTTGTGCCACGAGGTTCTCGATGTCCGTGGGGGTCGTTCCAATGCGAATTTGCGTCGAGAGGCGCGAAATGTCGTCGTCGAACTGGCGTTGGAGCCACAGCCCGTACTGCTCTTCGAACGAGTCGGCTGCGATCGACGGATCGAACTGCGGCATTTGCGCCACGAGTTCGAGGGCACCGACTTCGTTCAGCTTGGCAATGACGGGCGCAGGCAATGTGTACCCAAACAATTGGTTGGTCGTCAGCACGCGAAGCTGGCCGTCCCCGCATTGGACGTGAAACTGGAGGTACACGGACGCGCCGCGCTGGCACACGTCCACTTGCTTCAGATGGACGTCGCCCACCGACGAGTACACGACATCGTCGGTCACTGTGAAACTCGCCAAGATCAGCGCTTCCTCGGGCACCAATTGTCGCTGGTCGATCGATTCACTTCCATCAGTCATTCCTTTTTCCCAGAGCCGTACCCGCACATTGGCTCGGGGAATCGCCAGGACAACGTTATTCGTGAGGCTGGGCTGGCGTCCTCGAGCCGCTGGAGCGTCGTCCAAGGCAGCCGCGTTTTCGTCGGCCAGTTCGCTTGCAAACGTTTGACCGTCCACACCGTAGACCACCTACAACCCAGCACCTTGAGCACGGCATGCCACGAAAAAGATCGCACAAAAGCATTGGTCGTGGGAACGGCTGACCTGAAGGGCGAAATCAGAGTGCGGCGTGTACAATTTCGACACGCAGTCCAAATCACCGTCTTTCATCCGCAGCGTGAGCTACCACAGACGTGAGGACGACTTTATCGCACCACTGGGTGGCATGCCTCGCCTTTGCCACGGCCTTGCAAGTGCTCAAAGAGCAAACTGCAGTTGAGGCGCGTTTCCATCACGATTTGACCGCGGCTGTTCACAGGCACGTGGTACATGTGCAAGTGGAGGTCGCCCGTGCGAACTTCCCGGCCCACCTAGTTCATGCAAAAAGCTCAGACACGCGTGGCAATGTCTTCATTTTCCACGAATGGTACCTTGAACGCGTGCGGTCCGTCTACGGGAAGGATGCTGCGGATGCCGAGGACCATGCTCGAGTACAACACATGCCTAGTCATTCCAACGTTATCATGCAGCCATGCCAAGCGCAAGCCGAAGCAATTGTCGCCGCGTTGAAAATTCTGGTTAGTTTACTGACCCTTGTTCATCCTGTAGGACAAAGTACGGGCGGTAGCAGTTGTCGGGCAGGTATCGATTCTACACCATCCCACATGAATTCATTCCACAACCAACCACAACGCACATTGGCATTTGGAGTCGGGAGAAGGACGAGCTGGTGGATGTATAACGGGTGCAGCGCCGGCAGGACCGCGGCACCACTGAGCGTCGATCGAGTCGGCGTCTCATGCACAACCTGCCAAAGCTGCCGTTAGAATCGCTGTAAATTGAGTTGCCATGCACGTCGCCGCGTGGTGCATCCAGTGCACGCCAAATGATATGTTACCGATGCCATGAGCTGCTTGTCTCGAAGGACGAGCAGCGCTGCAAAGTCTTGGAGGAATCGAAGCTGTGGTCGAGGAAGGCCTGGGATATACATTGTGTTTCGAGTGTCAGAGTCGGCGAACGTCTTGGAGAGGCGGAGGGCCAGCGATTCCGCTGCATCGACGTTCTCAGCTAGCCTAGGAATGGCAAGGCGCATCAGACAGCAAGGATGGGCTGGAAAAATACTTCTCGGCATAATTGGAGAAACGAAAAAGTGATGGATATACCATTGCAGGATCCGTTCTCCGTAAGGCACCAAGTCGGACGAGAACGGAGCACGATAAATGGCAGCACATGCCAGATAGAGACTCATTTGCTCGATATTAGGCGCGAGAATGATCACGACATGCGATTCATGCAGGGCCAGCCACGACGACACAGTCGAGGTCGCGACGAACATGGCATGCATCGTTGGCACAGCGCCTCGTTTGAAGGGCAGCGACGTCACGCGGCCACCTTGCCGTGAGGAAGAAAATTCGTGACACGATGTACATGCACGCGAGATGAAATGTACCTGCAAACGTGTCAGGCACCAAACCTTTTTGATGTGTTTTCTGAATCGCGTCCAAGAGACCGCAGTCGAGGACACATGCCTTGTCGGCGAATCGCGCGGCAATCGCAGAGTCCAACGTCGCCATCGCTTGCTGGGCGTCGCTCCACGAGTTTGTCGATATCTTGGCAGCAAAGAGTTTGAGGATTGTGTGCATGAAGTGCGGTGCAAGCACAGCCATTCGAGGAGACAAGTGCAGCAGGGGTTCTTCGTGATTCTTGTTGAAAAACGTGTTTTGAATGGATTCCTTCAGGGATCGCGGCCACGACGCAGGTCCTCCCAGTTGTGGCGGCGATGAACTTGCAAGCATAACAGGTAGTTCATCATTCAGCGGATGAAGAGAATGCGGAGAGAGGAGACCAGTTTCTGGGGGGTGCTGCCCAGTGATCAACAATTTCAAGCGAGGATCCTCCGCAACACGTTCAAGATTGATGCGTCGGAGAAAGGAGGCTCCGCGCTCAACCCACCTCGGCTCCGGGTACGATGCCGCCGTGGTGACGCAGAGGTTGCTGGACGAGTGCGGAGACGTCATGACGGGGTGCTGGACGTGCGCGCTCTCCAGAGAAAGATTTGTCTCCGAGGTCATTGTAATAGAATCATCACGTGTCTCGCATTTTTATAAATACGGAGCCGTTAGATTACTCAATTCAATACATCTTGTCTTGACACCATTTAAACTCCATTGTATTATTATTATATACAAACACTCTTCGATTCTGCGATCCCTGATTGGCCATTATGGTTTCCAAGTTTCAAGTTCGGAAGGGTTAGCGACCTTGACAGTGCGACCCCTCCAGGCGCCTCCCTTCATTGGGCTCAAGCACGAGGTAGGCGGCGTAGTCGCTACGAGACGAAGCCTTCTGGGGAAGTGATTGAGCAAGATGCAGCTGTCCTCGCTGAGACCCTGTTTGCGGGGAATTTGTGAAATAACGTCCAGTAGTACTCCAGGGCGTGACAGGAAGCGAGACATTAATGTATTTGTGGACTTCTCTATCTTCAGCGACAGCAACAATGCGTGGAAGGCACTTAGCAAAGTTCCGTTGGCCATGGATCGCATCGACGGCTTGTACCGCTTGGGTTTCAACCCGAATCGGTTACGTTGGAATGCCAGTTACACCTCCGTGTCATTGGTAGAAAGTCCATCTCAAAGTAGAATGCTGGTGCGGCGTCAACGAGCACGTGTTGGCACAGTTGCTGCATCCTTGGGTTGTACGCGTCTTTAGGGTTCGGTACCACTGAAGTAGCTCGGGCGGACGTCTATTCGTAGTACCAATGTCTTTGGGTCCGATTAACGACCTCAAGTTCAGGTGCCGTTTTTAGCGTAGTGACGATAGACGGGTTGAATAGGTCGAGGGGGATTTAAGCGCGTTTTTAACAGGGTTTTGCTGCCTCGACAGAAGAAAAACGCGTTTTCACGTAACCGACGTGTCCGAGCAGTCGCGTCGAGACGCCGTCCGTTACCACTTTTCGTTTCGCTGGCGCATTTGACGAGGCTCCGCGCGATGCTACCGACAACAGCCGCCTTTGCGCGCCGATCCTCGGCGCCGTCCGTGCTCTCGGGCCGTGCGGCTAAGTCGGAGGAAGTACGCAATGCCATCGACGTGGCGTCAAGCGTCGACGACGAGAACGATCCGCAGCCCCATGAGGACACCGGCGACATTCAGGAGAAGAATCAACAAGAGTCGTTCTGTACTGCGAAAAAACTCGAGATTAAAGCAGACAACAATCAGGAAGAAAACGAAGCTCCTCCAGTCGATTCCTCATGGACAAACGACGTATGCGGAACTCCCGTGACATTGGACGAGGTCAAGGTGGCTCTAGTTGACGCGCAACTCGACCATGAGGACGTCCAAGTGACGCTGGATGAAGGACTCCAGGATGCCGCGCAGTTCCTTGCCGACCATCCCCTTCCAGTGGACACGACGCGTGCTATTGCCGCTGCATGGATCGTGCCTTTCGGACTATCAAGTCGCACGTCCCACAACCAACAACCCGCGACCGAATGGCCGCAAGCTCTCGCTGACATCGCGCCAAAACATTTTCAAGCGTTTTCACGTCGTTATGACGGACAAGACAAGGTGCCGATTGCAGGACGCGCGGCAGCTGACGTTGTGAAAGCCCGCCAAACCAAAGCTCGATATCACAATCAGCTCGTTGAGCTCGTTGCCCTTCGCCGCCAAGATGCTAAAGTGGCACGTGTCAAGGGACAACGGGCATCCTGGGACGTCAAACAAGAAGACGCGTCGACGCGTCGGGACAACTACTTGCTCGCCCGGCGCCTTCCAACGCGATCTGTCATTCAGTCCAACGAAACGTTCGACGGCGACGACTTTGGCACACTTGGAGAATTGTCTCGCCAGCGAGTAGCTGCCGCAAGCGTCGCACGCGGCGAGTTTCTGACAAAGAGGCAACTCCGCGCGGGGGCTCAAGCAGATCGGGCCAAAGCCATCAGTGCCGACGCCGCGGCAATGCTAGGGCATTACGAGGTGTGTAGCCAATTTCGACATGGTTCAAACTCAGAGCTAACTCTGGGACACCTAGGTGGTCGCCATGCATGACCTGGAAGCGAGACTTGCTCGAGCCGAAGTCCGCCGGACGATTCACTTGGACAAACGGCGCCTCATTGCCGGACGTCACAGCAACTATGTTAAATCCGTGTACTTGACGAACCGGTACATGGAGCGGCGTGAAGCGGAGCGCTTGGATATGGCCATGGATGCCGCGATCGCCCGCCGCGACGCGCATTTGGAGTCGGTGCAAAGCCGCGCCAGGTCGATAATTCCCCCAATTCGCACGAGTCTAACCTTGACCCAATAGACGACACAACGTAAGTGTTCACTTTCGAGCTGGCTGTGCGTTCCGTCTCTTTGATGCGCAATGGCTCAACCAAGCTCTCCGAAGTGCCGCGGCTCAGCAAGCTGCCGCTCTCCGCCGGGACGCAATCCTCCAAGAGCGTGGGGCACGACTGCAAGAAGCTGCCCTTCGCCGTCAGCAAGTCGCCCGCACTCGTCTCCGTGTCTCGATCGAGACGGCGTCTGCGGTCTCGCACCAACTGGCTTCCCGTCTCCACGAAGCATCTCGTCGTCGAAGTGCGAACGTCGCGTGGGTGCGTCACTGCATTGCCGGCCGTCGTGACCACATCCGAGCGCGGAAAATCCAAGCGGCACATATCGCCAAACGTCGCGCAAAAGAGGCTGCGTTGGACAAGGTGAACCAAGCGACCAAGCGCCGTGAAAGTTGGATCGAGCGGCGACGGGCGGCCGCTGCTGCTCGGAATTGGTACGCAAAGGTATTGGCGCACCGCCAGCAAGAAGCCCTTCAAGAAGCCGCGGAGGCTCTGGCGGCACGCATTCAAGACAATCAGGCGGCAGCGGCACAGAAACGCGCAGAGTTTGAGCGACCGCTGTTCTCCGAGCTCGTGGCCCTTCGTGCTCTGCGCGTCAAGCACGTCTTGCATTCGAACCAGCAACTCTTGGCTCGTTTGAGTGCCCGAAAAGCAGCTCTGGCGGCGGTGCGACTCACCGAGTTCGCGCATCAGCGTGCGCGTACGTCGCATGCAACGTGGCTACATACTCAACAAGTTACGGAGCGCCGCGAACACGACCAGGTGTTTCGCCAGCAATGCGTAGCGTCGCGCGCGTTTGCCCGCCTCCGGTTCGTTCATCTGCAGTGTTGTTAGCGACACCATACACGTCCTTGTGTGTCTGTACAGGTCGGCGGAAATTCGGCGAGCGTTGGCGTTCGATGCCATTCGAGTCGCCGCGGAAGAAGAGCGCGCCCGGGGGGATGCCGCGCGTCTTCGAGTGCATATTCACCAGGAGGAATTACGAGCGTTTTCAACGTTTCGCCTCATCCGTGCCGACGAGAAGCGAGCCCTCCGCCAGGCAGACAAGGTCTCGGCTGCGATTTGGTTTCGCACCCAGGGTCAACTGGCGCGCACGCGAAACTTATTACGCGAGGAGACGCTGCGGACGTCCAGCGCCCAAGCCGTCCAAGAAGCGTCGCTGCGCAAGTCCATCGGGCTCACGCTCCGCGCGCGCAAGTACTTTGTAGAACGTGCCGTCGTTGCAACGCGTCAGGTTGGTTCTCTTTTGTACCCACCGCGCTCCCAACGACACTACTCAACTAAATTCGTCTTATCTTAGAATTGCATGCGGCTCGTCCTGGCGGAGAAGGAGGCGAAAGCCGCAGCGAAGCTCGAAAGCGCCGCCGCTCGACGGCAAGATCTCCTGGAGTTCAAGCAAAAGACGGCGCGTCGAACGCTGGATCGGGTGGTTCTCACACGTCTCGAGCGACAGTCGACGGAAGTCGTGGACAATGCGATAAGGACTGCCATGCAAGCCACGATCAACTTGCACGCCGAAAGCCGTCGGTATCAAGTTCTCCAGGAGCGCCAACGCCGGGCGCGTTCGCGGTCCCAACGAGCGACCACGATTGCGCGAACCCTCAAGACCACGCGGCGACTGGCGGCGCAATCCAAGCGAGAAGCTGTCGACGAGCGTGTGGAAGAGTCGACGAAGCGACGAGACGCACTTTTGGCGGCAAGGAAACGAGGCCAGAGCACAGTGAAGCAGCTCCAGCCGTATGCAGGACTGCAAGTGGTGGGCACCGCCATGACACTTTGGCCCCAGTCTGCTGCATGATGGTGCCGTGGCCGCAGCCTTACCACGGCTAGGAACAAACGACGAAACGATTGAAAACAGACCTGCGTGTATAGATAGTTCCAAGTGCACATAAATTCCGAGTTAACAGAGTTGCATGTTGTTCCATCATGCTAATTAAGAGGAGAAAAAATTCTTCTCACGGATAGAGAGATGGAGCTCAGTTGTCAGCGGCCTTAAAGTTGATCGAGACCGAGTTGACGCAGTGGCGTTCATCCGTGGGGGTTTTGAAGCCTTCGCCTCGGAACACGTGGCCCATGTGACCGTCGCAGTTGGCGCACACGATCTCCGTGCGGTGCCCGTCTACATCCGGGATAGCTTTGATCGCGCCTGGAATGGCGTCGAAAAACGCCGGCCATCCACAGCCCGAGTCGAATTTGTGAGCTGATGTGTAGAGTGGGGCGTCGCAGCCAGCACACGTGTACACGCCTTCGGCTTTGTGCTTGTTGTAAGCTCCTGTACCCGCACGCTCCGTTCCTTTTTGCCTCAAAACACGGAACTGTTCCGGGCTCAGCTTGGCGCGCCATTCGCCTTCGCTCAGGTTGATCGCAGCCATCTCGTCTTGCGTGGAAAAAGGGAAAATGAACGATCACGTGCTGATTCCAAGTGTCAACCGACTTCCGTCGAATTCGTAGAAATTCGCAAATTTTTCGGGTTTTTCAATGTCGTTACATCAAAACGTGGTACATCGAGGCCGCGATCGACGATATCAGGACAATCAAGCGCCTGCCGTTGCCACCGACACGTGAATTGAACCACCACGACACTCCAGACGGCGCCAAGGTGCGGTGCCTTGCAATGGATCTTGTACGATGAGAATCTGTATGAGGTATGAGATCCAAAGGCCGCAACAACCATCGACTTCAACGGACTCAGCTCTAGCATGTGAGCTCGTGCATGTTGCACGCAACAGGACTACCATCATATCCCGCGACGCGCGCTTACTTCGTTTCTTGTTCACTCATCTTTATGGAGCCACAAACGCATTCTGTTTGTGGAACAGCAGGCCAAGGTGTCTGCGACCTTTTGCCGGATGCCTCCCCCAAACGCTTCACACGATCGCGCCGCTCACTGACCCAAAGTGCCTGCGATCTTGCCTGCTCCATTAGACGAATGGACGGCATTAGACGGTTCGTCGGTGGAGAGTCGAAATGCCTGAAAATCCGAGGTGCTTCCATGCACATGGCTCGGACTAGGATCCTGGCATCGACGAGACAGTGAACCCGGTCGTGTTCCGTGGCCAAAGTATGCTGCAGCGGCAAGTCACCATGTTCCATGCGTTTGAGACCGAAGGTCAAGCCCGTCGCAATGGAGTGACTGCCGCTGCTGGACATTTACAGTTTCCTTCACCGGTACAATGCTCCCGCCACTACTGCGCCCGTCGAAATCAACCATCACCGCACGTTTGCTCCGGTGGCGAGGAGGTCCATTATTATTGATTCAAATGCATACCTCTAGTGATGAGTTTGCCCCCCTCACAAACGTCCCTACATGGGCACGCTCGGAACGGCAAACTGGAGACGAGTCCGTCACGATGGTGAAGGGAGACGTATGTTGCAGACGCGTAATTCAACGTACGCCATTACGCGCTGTGCGTTCGATCTCTCTGGAGCGACCACACAGGCAACGCCGCGATCCCAGCGGGCAGTCGACCGCTGCTACCAACACGTGCTGGCGTCGTTGGCGCGGATTTGTCTGTCGATCAACACGTCGTTCAGTGCTGAAATTCGATTGGACCAAGATATTGTATTTTAACCAATTAAATCGCGATACTCGGCAAAGAAAAATGCTGGCATTCAACACTCGACCACAACAGCCATGCACAAGCTCCTCGTCAACACGTCGGAGCTCAACCCACACTTCGTGTGCACGCTGTGCGATGGGTACTTTCGCCAGCCTTACACGATCCGTGAGTGCATACACACTTGTACGTCGACACCGTGTCGTGGTCGTTCTTTCCTACTGATCTCGCGACGTAGTCTGCAAGAGCTGCATCTTCAAGTACATCGTGTCCGGCGTGAGCAACCAATGTCCAATCTGCCAGCTCGAATTCGGGACGTATCCCTTGTCCGGGACCAAGACGAAACCTCCTCAGATCGTGTACGCCCTTCATCTTGGTCGCTCCGGACGACGCGCGTGACGTTCCATGTAGCCAAGACCACGTTATGGAAGGTCTCGTACGGAAGCTGTTTCCTCACTTGGACCCCCAAGACAAAGCCGACGGTACGAATTGACGTTTCCCCGTCTTCAAGACGAAAAGTGTCTGAAGCAGTGCGCAGAGGAAGCGTTCTACGAAAAACTGAAGTTCAAAGCTCGGAGCGAATCCACCGTGACCCATGGCAAGGAAGCCAAGTTCAAGCGGATGGGTGGTGCCCTTGTTAAGATGGTCATGCGGCCAGTAAAGAGGTGTGCCCGCTCTCGTTTCAAGTCGTCGTCTTGAAAGTCATCGTATACACGCAATGATAGCACCCTCCGCGCCACGGGAACTCCGCCGCGAACCAAAGACCTCACGTTCTACTGGGAGCTCCCGGACAAGAATAGAGTGCGGGCCGGTGGAATCCTGTTACATGACGATGTTGATGAGTAGGTGTCGGACCTGAAGATCTGTTTGCGTAAGTTCTTGTCCAAGAAGAATGTTGTGATGGAATTGGGCGAGATTCAAATCCGGTGCGAGGACAAGACCTTGGGCAAAGAACATTCGCTCGAGTTCATCCAGCGCACGATTTGGCACCCGAAGAAAGCACCCATCTTGATGGAATATCGTCGCGTGGACGCTACGTCCAAGACCCTCGACACCTACGGCGGCCCCAAAGCTGAATGCGACATTTAATATTTAACTCGACTTGCAACATCCATGTGGCCATCGTCTATTCACCTTGGATGAAGGGCATGTGTGGCGTGCATCTCTCAACTGTAAAGCAAAATTTCACAGCTAGCATGGTGTGCGCTTGCGGCGCGAAAGTGAATGTCGACATCTACGAGGGAATGTGTCTTGTGTAAGCGATGAGGTTTCGAGCATTCTACGCGCTCAACTCTTCGAAATCTGGTTTATATGGCCGTTCTCGTCCAACGAATGCCTCTCCCTCATGATTCGCGCCTGCGTGGTTATCCCGTGCGTAGTTGTTGGTCTTCATCCCGTGGAATGGCTTACTTCGTTGAATATAATGAGCATTCCATGGATTGGGAGCACAGCGCATCCAAATTCAGCATGACGGAGCAGGTTTTCTTCCACGGGCAGAATTTGCCCGCTTCCTTGCATGGCAACCGTGGAGCCATTCGGTCGAATAAGCTCACAAAGTTGCCTCGTGCGCCATCGTGTGCAGATTGCACATGAAGCTAGACAGCTACCCAGCTCCGTCGTCGAAAAACGAAATCAGCAGCGTCCAAGATCGTCACCTAATTTCGCCGTTCGAGCGTCCCATCGCGGCCGAAAACGCCGCCAACGCCCTGTGGTGGCGCTGCCGGCTGTCCTTCCTGCATGTTGTTGTGAAACTGCTAAGATCCGGATAATTGTCTGGTTTCCGGATAACATCAACAATAAACTTGGCAAACCGCCGAATCAACCCAACGTTCGCGAATTGTCGTCGGCGGCATGACCGGGAAGAGCCATCATGTGAACCAAATGGACCGAGCTTTGCGCCAATTGCACGACATAGCATCGTCGAAGGATGTCGAGGTGGACAAGGATACAATCGAGAGCTTTGTCGCGGCATTGTTTCGCCGTGCAGTGCGTTGTTTGCTTGAGTCACGCGCAACAGCGGAACTATGCTGTTTCCACTTGTTTCAAACAACCCCAGGGCAGCAACACACACCAAGTTTGCTGAACATCCTACAAGTGCAAGACCACGGGACAAAGAAGTCGACGCTCGGAGTGTTACTCGGAGTTGCCCTGGACCACTTGCGCACATTCCTCAAGGACATGCAAGACGCGTTGCGCCATGCCATCGGCGGACATGTCGGATCCATTGCCCAGACATGCTGCAATTTGCTTGTATCATCCCAATTGCCGTCCAAGGCGCGGAGTGCATCCGGCGAACTGGTTGCATTTGTCGTCAAGCACTATCCGAAAGGTGCCGCGACAGGTCTGGCGATGACCACGCTCCCCGATCGATACCTGAACGAGCTCAATTCTTCCAAATGCACACAAAGTGTCAAAGGGGTGATGCTGAACGTGTTGGGGAGTCTCTTTCACAAGTACCCGGACGAAATGGCAAGTCACCGAGCCAGTGTTCAGCTTTGGATTGACGCTGCTCTGGGGAAACAATTCGGGTCGAACAGCTCGCCAGGTCGGTAGTCCAAGGCGCACTCAAAGACCGTTGGCTTTCATGATGCCTTTGACTTAGAGTTGCAAGTCATCAGCGGATGTTTCGTCTGCCTGACGGAAATGCTGGATGCCACCACCTACGACAAGTCCAAGCGGGACGCGTTGTTCCAGTATGCTCCTACACGCTGCCACCTTCAGATCCTGTTGTAATTCATCGTGATTACTGTCGCAGGTTTATTCACGTGACGCTGGCCACGGCGGCGTCTGGCAACCTCTCGCGTCTCGCCATTGTCAAGTCGTGCCTTGGGCTGCTAAGCAAGCGCATGGACATTTTTGCCGACAACATCATGGACGCAAACCCGTACGAATTTTACTCCCTCATGCTCTACTGTTGCTCGAGCTCGAACAAAAAGGTCCGTCAGAGGAAGAGTTCCCCTCGACTAGCGTCGTGATAGTGGTTGTAGATTCGAAAGCCCGCGTTTGCGTGCCTCGACGCCATGTTCAGCGTCATCGCGCACGGTTTAGTCGCAGACGTCCCCACGCACAAGAAAACATTCAACCGATTTCTCAAGGAATTCCTGTCATGCGTGACAGATAAACTGGCCGACGACAAGGCATCGGTCGCACTGGCCGGGCTCGGCAACTTTGCCTCGATCGTGCCGGCCTTTCTTACCAACGACGCGCTCGCCAAGATCTGCACCAGGCTGATCAAGTACGGCGAGGACCTCATGGCTGTCCGAGACGGGAAGCGTGTCAAGTGGATGCTGCTGTGCCGCTACACGACATGCTTCGCGCGGTTCATTCAAAAGGTGACCTCCATCTGCACGTTGCAACGTCCTGAATGGCCACCGCGGATGACGCTGTACGTTGCGTAGATGGAGCGCCACGACAGTGTTGTGCAGAATTTCGCCGTCGAATTGGTCGGCCGCATCTTGGACGCGTATCCTGCTAGTGCAATCTACGTCAAGTACCAAGCCGAGGTCGCATTCGTTGCGATTGCCGAATCATTTTACTCCGATTCAGCGGCGGACGTGTTGAAGCGAATCGTGCAGCACGGCATGTTTCTGACCGTGTCGACCCGCGTGAATCCATCTGAATCTGTATGCATGCGTCGCATCTTGCTTGCGTCGACGGCACATGAATGGTCTTCAAATTTGACGTAGGACATGATGTTTCATCCCGAGACGGGCCTTCCCGAGTCCCGCCTGCTCTTTGAATACGAGGTGCTCTGGCGGGGGTGCTTCATGCGAATGCACGATCCTACTTTACAACAACGTTTTGTCAATGCGATGGCGGATGTGACGTTGTCCATCCTTGATCGGTTGGACCTGCGCTACGAGCTCAAGATCGATCGTGCCAACGACTTGACGTCCGCGTCGGAATACGCTGTACGACCCGTGAGCAACTTTTCGAGCTAATGGAACCACGCAGCCGGTCGTCGCGCGAGACCACACTATCATTCTCAACACCACTGAATTTGTTGAACGGTGGGCCCCTTCCGTCGAACGATACTTTCATGCATGGGTAGGCACACACACGCCGTTCTCGTGTGTTGACTTGTTGTGGACTCAGTTTGGATGCCTGGCATCGTGTAGATTCCGTTGTACTTGCAGCAGATTCTCTCCAAAGCGCGTGCTTTGCCGCTCGTGTCGGCGTTTTATCGCTTGGCGACGGTCATGTCCCGCATGCTCTCCGCCGCACCGTCGCTTCCAGACCCGTTGGCCGAGGATTTCATCCAGTTTGTTGTGGACGTGTCCAATGCGATGCAGCAGTACCACGACGAGCTCTTGATCGCAACGTCGCTCTTCGTCCTGGCAGCACCGACGACGATGGTAGACATTTCGACAATCGTGCCAGCTCTGAAGCAGGCCTTGATCCTTGGGGTGTCGCACCACACAACCGCGGTCGCCGCCATCGAAGCCCTAGACCTCTGGCGAGTGAACCAGCCGGACATGTTGGCCCCTCTCTACCCCGACCTGCTCCCCCTTGTCGCTCCGTACTTGGACGCGACAAACCAATCTGCTTCATTCCAGATCCAAGTGCTTCGACTGTTGGGGTCGTTGGGTGGGTATTGCCGCTATGTGGTCCAGGAAACGTCGCCCGATATAGCGATCCCCGCTCCACTCGATTTTCCGTTGGCAGTGGACAGCGTTCACGTCGACATTTCAATCGAACCGTTGTTGTACCAGATGAAAGACCTTGCCGCCACGAGCATCGACCGCACCGTGAAATCGGCCGCAGGTGAAGCCTACCATGCGATCGTTCTGTACCTGTGCGGCAAGACTGCAACGCTTCCCCGATCCAAGGCGCAGGCGACAGAAAAGTCTATCTACTTTGACCACTGGCACCTTGTGTTTCCATCGTTGCTGCAGCTTGCCGCAGACGCTGACACGATCATTCGATCGCTCTTTGCTCCACTATTGGCGCAGCTTCTTCGTTGGTTTAGCGGCGTGGCGACGCAATATCCGTTTGAGGCGCAGGCATTCCTGGATGCGCTCATTGACGGCCTGTCGCGAGTGGACAGCGGCGGGGTGCGCGACTTGGCAGCTCAATCAATCACAACGTTTCTCAAGTATGCCAGCAAACAGCCTGAAAGCACGTGCTTTTCGGCCCATTCTCTCTTTGAGCGGTTGTTTGGCCTGTGCAGTCATCCATCTCTGCCATGCCGCCTGGGTGTCGGAATGGCTATCAATAACATGTACAGGGAATTTCGAGAAGACGACGAGTTGGTCAATGTGTACGCCCTGTCGATTGCCAAGTATCTACTAGTCGCGCTAAAGCCCGAGGAGCCCAACGCAATAGCCGTACTACCTCTAGTGCAAGCGTTGGGCCACTTGGAGAAGATCGTCATGAAGCGTGCGCCAGACTTGCAACACGACAACGACGCACGTATCGAGCTCGGGGGACCCGAATGCTTGAATCTGGACAAGTTTACAACGTGGTTGTTTGCCAACATTGCGAGTTCGGCCCCAACATTTCGGTCGCAGTGCTTGCACTTGTTTGTGCAGTTCTCGCGCATGGTCAACCGGACGGGCTCGTGCCGAGAGTGGCTGAAACAATTCCAAAAGAACCACTCGGTCTCGCAGCTGCAAGACATTTTCGCCCCGCACCACTTGACCAGTCTCGCGTTCGAGTCAGACATGTGCCAGATGTGGTACAACACGATCGCGGCGTCAACAGAGTGCATTGTGTGGGCGTGCGCTCCGACGATTGGAAACGCCGGCTTGATTGGAGATGCAGTCCTCTTTGACTTGGGTGCTCGTACCGGCAAGCGCACGCACGACGACGATCCGATCGATGGTTGCCATCGAGTTCTTGTGGCAGCAAAGCACTTTGTCGAGTGCTCCAACGACTCGCTATCGTTGGCGAGAAATCGGGCGTTCCTCGGCGTATGCAAACTTGTGACTCTCGCCATGGATGACCCAGTCGCTGTTCCCATGCTCCACCATCAAGTCATGGCGTCCAACGTGTTGAGCGAACGATTCTTTGACTTGGTCGTCCTCGCTCGACTGGACCCCACAGTAGTCCACTTCCTCGAGCTGTCCGCTCCCGACGCAAGCGACACGTGGTTGCGCGTGTGCAAAGCATTGTTGCAACATTCTCAGCTGCCACTTCGAACGGTCGTGGCAAAGCACTTGATGGACAACCCAGTCTACGACCGAGCATTGCTGTTCTTTATGGATTCCGACCTGGCACAGCGCCTTTGCACGACGTATCAATTGGTACTCCCGATTCTATCATGTTCATGCAATTGCATGTCACATCCACTGGGGGTTGCCTGGTAGCTGGACAAGATCAATTTCTGGGAGAGCGATGCACCGTGTCGTCGTCAGATCGCTGACGATTTCGCTCGCTTGGCGGTATCCAAGAAGAAGAGTGCAACGATGACCCCTGTCGAGGTCCAAGTGGCCCACACCGCGATCGAGGCACGTTGTGGCATCCGATGTTATCTGGATGGATGAGCTGACGAGGACCGTGCATGCCTTTGTAGACAGCGATTGCGCTGGGTTGGGACATTGTTGCATTCATTTTGCAGCCTACACCAGACCAGTACGCGCTCTTTTCCGCCACGTTCGACAAGGCAATCAAAGACAACGATGAGATCTGGCTCCGCGTTGTCCGTGGTTTATTGGATCACATTCGAACCCATCACGGGTTTGTGCACACGTTGCGCTACGTGCTCGACCTCTCGCCCAAGCGTGGGCACGATGCAGCCCTCGCCCCGTGCATCGGTCCGTTTGCAGCGTTTGTATTAAACGCGACGGCAGCCGCCGAACAGGCGCTCTTGTTGAAAACGCTGCTTCATCTATTGCAAACGATGCGCGATCCGTCGACGGTGTCGCTGGCAGAGTGTGCATGGGGAATCAAACGACTGCTTTGCGACAACGCGACGTCGACATCCGTGGCGGTAAAAGTGGCCGCGTTGGAGTTGATCCCGGTGCTGCTTCAAGTAGACGCAGCTGAGTTTGGCCCACCACTAGAGGACGCCGTCAGCCACGTCGTGGTGCATGATTTCCCCGTAACGTCGTCGGATGTCGCGGTGGGGTCGCTGGACTTTGAAAAGTTTGCCTTGCTATTCCAAACGTACTTGGCCATGCTTGCTCAGAGCGGGCACATTGGGCTGTTGAAGACGCTGTTTCGCAGCCTCAACGAGAAGAGCCGGCACGCGTTCTTTGCCAAAATCAACGCCATGTTTGAAGCGTTTTGCGAAGACGTGCCAGTTCCCCGGATTTCATCCGTCTGTATGGACATCGTGGCCATCCTCTTTTCGCTCTCTCAGACGGACCACGTCCGAACAACACTTCTGCGACAATTGTTTGTGCCGCTCGTGCATCGGATGGACGAACCTGCCGTCGTAGCGCTGTACACGTCCACGTATTCCCGTATCCCCGTCGTCCAGTACGTGATGACTGTCGTGACGAGTGAGGCATCCCCGACTCAATTTGTCGTGACGGCGTTTGGAATGCTGGAACTCCTGTACAACTGCATTGCCGGAGACACCATTCGCCAGGCAGTGAATCCCGTGTATGCAGGGGCCCCGGCCAAAGGGAACGAGCTCACCATGCGCTTGTGCAAAGCCGCAAGTCAGAAATGCTCGAGTGCCGACCGTCCCGTCGCCATGGCGGCGTTTCGATGCCTCCTTACCACCGTGCGAAAGACCCAAACGCAGGAAAAATTTTACACACAGCTGCTGTTCGCCGATGCAATATGGCCCAACATCATGCTCGGCGACGAAGATGCTCGCCATGAATACTCGTTTGACGCGGAGACAGCTGCGTTTCCCACTCGATACTTGTCGACGACGTCCCGACGGCACAGCCGCCTTTCGCCTTTATTCAAACGCATCGACATTTCCACGCAGTTCTTGGAGGGCAGTAGCCTCAGTCAAAGCGTCGCCCCGCTCGACGACAACCACAACGGTGGTGACGACGACTCGTTGGGTAGTGCACCCGTCGACAGCACGGAAGCAGACGACGACGATGCACTTGAATTGGATGTCCTCAACTCACACCCGTGCATGCTTCCGCTCATGCAAACGATCAAGCACATGGAGCGGCTGTTTCAACCGCAGTGGACGAGCACGGCGATGCCAGGTTGGATGGACAAGGTGTGGTTCAACCTCACGACGCACTCGTCGACAGCCGTCCGTTTGTTTCTGTGTAAAGTCGTATTGAATCGACCGGCGCTGTTTGCGCCGTTCGCTGCCAAGTTTGTCAGCCCTCTGATCGAACTCACGCTGGTCGTGCCCAAGCTAGACGAATTCCATTACCTCCTGCGGGACGTGTGCCATTTGTTACTAGACACGTGGTCCTTGGACTCAGTTGCCGACGACTTGTCCCGATTCGTGAACCATCTCATTTGTGTCGCGCCAAGCACGTCGACCGTAATCTTGCGCGACAATTTGTACTTGATTGAAGCGTTTGTCACTCGGTTTCCGTCGCAGTGCCGTTTTCTCGACATGGACATCGTCGTGGGAATGGTTAGCACGGAGGGCGAAGCGCTGCCCGATACTTCGCGCCACGTGGCCGGTATGCAAATCACCGCCATGTTGGTCAACCTGGCATTCGATGCAGCTGCTCCGGTTTCCTGGTTTGAATACTCCCTGCGGAACGCGTCCAGCAAGTTGGAATCGGCCGTGTTGGCGCGGGTTTCGTCTTCGCATAAGTCGACGCCGCAATTGGCTGCCGACTTGGCGGGACTCGTCTTGAAACACATGCACTCGACGTCGTTCGAATCGAGGCTGGATGCGCAGCTGCACGAGTTCTTTCAGCTCGACAAACCCGACCGCTTCCTCGTAAGCCTGAAGCAGGTCGCAATCCACTACCCCGCCATCGTCACGGGCTCTGTGGTCAATCGCCTCGTGTCCATCTTGCCGAGGATCTTGATTCAAGATACACTGTCGCTGCACTTTCTCGACATTTTCTTTGCGTGTGACATCGATGCCACGACATTGTTTCGCTTGTTGCGGGTGCATATGCCTCGCCTGTTAATCCACAACAACCCCACCGTGACCGGGCGCCTCTTGGATGTGCTGGCCAAACTTTGGCCGTCACTCGCCCCCGACTTGCAGCTCACGTTGCTGGAAGGAGACGGTGCTGTCACAATCGCGTTCGAGTCGGACGCATGCCAGATGAAAGTGCTCGACTTTCTTTTGGCCACGGACAAAGCGGACGTTCCCAGTGTCCATCGCATTCTTCTCAAGGCGCTCACAGACACGAACGGGACCATTCGCGACAAAGCGGGAGCGTTCTGGGAAAAGCACCTTCCGCAGTCTTGCGACCATCGTCTCCTGGCGCTCTTTGGGCAGCTTTATCATTGCGATACAACCGAAGAATGGGTGCGGTATGCACCGACGCTATGGCTAGCCCTTGGTGCGTCAACCCCCGACAACTCGTCTCTCCTGTTCAGCACGCCACTGTCCGCAACGTGCCATTTTGATTCGGTGCAGATCGATACGTCATGGGAGCGACGCACTCAAAACATCCTGACACCGCTGTTTTCCCAAGATGCCATGGCGCTCCAAAGCCAACAACAGCTTGTACCGGGGTTAGTCAAGGCGACTCAGGATCGATTGTGGTCGCAAACGCAGTCGCAGCACCTTTTATCCAGTCAGGGAGGGCCCTCCGCCACGTCAACTTTACAACCCAGTTCGTATGGTACTGTGCTTCGTTTCTCACGGCTCACACCCACGACTTTATGATTGCAGGCGCAGTTCCTCCACGAGTCCGGTTTTACAAAAGAGCGTCGACAACCTCCAACGATTCAACGTCGGACGATGCGAGCCGCACGAAATCGTTTTTTCAAGATCGAGCGAGCCGGACAAAGCGCCACGAGCTGGCGCGCCTGCAACAGGAGAAGTCTAAAGGGGAGACCGTGAGTCTCTTTCGCGCGTATCGCGTCGGCGAGCTCCCAGACATTCAAATTCCACGCATGGACTTCGTGCGTCCCCTTCTCGTCGTGGCGTCGCTCCACTCTGCCACGGCGATCGCGCTCTTTTCCGCCATGCTCGCCGCAGTACTCCCGACGCTGCCCAGTGAGACCCAAGCGCAGGTATTTAACCAGCTGGAGTCGCTCTTGCAACTGTCACACGGCAACACGTTGTTCGTCGCGGCTCTCCATCAAGCATACATAACATTATTACGGCAACACCCGTCGACTTTGTTGTTGGCACCAGACATCGTGGGCACATCGAGCATCTCAAGTCGAAATCTGGCCTCGGGCCAGCGCATCCTCGAGGAAATCTTGATCAAGTCGTCCGACGCCCAAGTGGCGGCGCTCGCGTGGAACCAGTTGTACCATATTCTCCAAGCGGTCCAGAATGAACCGTACTTGCTTGCGCTGGCCAACGACCAGAGCAAAGTGCCTGAAGCGACGATGGCTGTCGAGGCGCAGCTGCAAGGCGACTTGATTGCGGCTCTGCAGTATTACAACGACGCCGAAGCCAAGTATGCCGCTCTTGTGACCGACGATGACCACCACGGCATGTCGATTCTGGAGCGACAGAGGTGGAAGTCGGAACAATTTCATTGCCTCGCCAAGCTCAACCGTTGGGACTCGCTTCTACAAGACGTCGACCCAGATCAATTGTGGCACCACCACGAGCCATTCCAAGAAAAACACATGGGATACTTTCTCCAGGCGTGCCTTGCAACGCACAACACGTCGATGTTGGCCTTGTTCGTCAATAGCACACTCCAGAACCAACCCCACGACAAGCTCCAGTATCTAATGACGCGATTTCCAGACCTCATGGCTAGCACGTATATCCAGCTGGACCAACAGAGCCAAGCGCGCGCGGCCGTCGAAGAGTTTTACGCTGGGTGCTTGCATCAATGGACCAGCATGCCTGCCTCCCACCAATACCGCCAACTCTTGCGACTACCTAATATGGTGTTTCTCGATGATGTGTTGGCTGTGGCCAAACAACACCACGGGGCCAAGTCGTGCGTCGAAAAGTGGAAGCCCATTGCGCCACTGGTGCAAGAGGACCCTCTCGACGCGTGGTCCATGTACTACTTGATTCGAAACGTTGGCTATGAAACGCTGGTCATCGCCAACAACCAATCGTCTACCCAAAGTATCGAGGACAACATATCGTCGATCCGAGTGCATGTGCGTGTTCCATTCCAGTCATCGTTGCGCTAGGCTTCCTACGTGGCTCAATCTGGTATACCTAGACCATTCTGTCGTACGCGGAAGCAGCTGTAGCTTCGAACGTGTTGGCCCTGGCAGGAAGACTCTTAGCCGACTACCGAACGTTATGTATGCAAGCCCACTTGCCGAAATTGACGCTGCACATGGTACAAGTGTACTCGGCCCAAGTTTCAAAGCTCGCGAGCCGACAACTGCAAGTCGTCTCGACGCTAGAAGGCGACGCCAAGGAAAAGGTGCTGACACAAGTCTCCAACTACTACGGGGCGCTGAATCGCCTCTTTGACAACGAAGAAGTTATCGCGTTCATCCCGACCATGCCTGCCGCTACCCAGACAGAAATCTACGGATGGCAGGCGCGCGCTCTCATGGAAGCGTCGGCTTTTCATCGCGAGTTTGGAAGCGCGTCGCTTGGCGCAACGCTCGAAACCAGTGCCCTGGAGATTTTCGAGTTTCAAACGGCCAGGGCCACGGCCATGACAAGCATGCACGTCATGTATATCGAGTACCTAGACAAGTGCATCGAGCGCGCGGCCAACGACAAGTGCCCTAGCGGCCCATTTGCCCAAGCATTTGTTGAGACTGTGCTGTGGGGCATGGCTCAAGCAAACAAGACGTGCGCCGCGTACTTTCCACGTGTGCTTGGCCTCGTTCGCGACGCCCCAGCCAAGCTGTTACCGATATTGGACACTAGAATGCAGCGTGTTCCGCTATGGACGTGCCTACACTGGTCGGCGCAGATCATGGCGCTCTTGGATATACACTCGTCACCGTTTAACGACTGGGTCTTGAATTTGTTGGAGAAGGTACGTGACTAGCGAATGCCGTTGGTTATCGTCGTCGATAGATGGCCGCCGAGTATGGCAGAGCGTTGTACTACGACTTTCGATTGTCCAGTGCGTCGATTCCAGGCATGGCGACCAACCCTCGCTTCCATCGATTGGCTGCGTTGTTGCAGGACACGTCGCTGGATCAATTCGTTGCGGCGTTAGAAGGGTAAGCTTTCCACTCATGTTCTTGTGAGGACGAGCCATAGTGTCGAATCGACAGGCTCCATCACCCCGAGATTCGTCTGAAGGAAGCGCTCCGGTACCTGACCGACGTGGTCGACGCAAAGCCCAAGGCACAAGTCGCTACCATCGTCGCGGATACCCTGTCGAAGCTCTGGGATGATCCAGCCAAAGTGCTGGGCAACCAAATTGGACGATACAATCGCCAGTGGATGCAGCAACATCGAAAACATCTCGAGGGAATGCTGGGCAAAGACGGCCAGTTGACGACCACGACAACACTCCACACGGCACGGGGCTGGTTGAGCCAGACTTTTCAAGTCATGCCTGGAAAGTACGGCATCGATCGCCAATGGAAGGCCAAGCTCGTCGACTTTTCCGACTGGCTGGCCCACCTGGACCCTGTAAAAATACGAATTGAGCTCCCTGGGCAATACACCAAGCGTACGCATCCGATATCCAGTCGCCCCTCGATTCACCGTTGAAATTCTAGGGTGGGACAAGCCCGACCCGGCCACCCATTCGTACATTTTGAGCTGCGAACCACAACTGACGGTGCTGCCGTCCAAACAATTACCCAAGCGAATCGTATTTCACTCGTCGGATGAACGCACGTATGTGTTTTTGGTCAAGGTACATTTCCCGTGTAGTTGCCAACGAGGGCCAATGTTGATTTATCCAGGGTGGGGAAGATTTGCGGCTGGATCAGCGCATTGAACAACTGTTTGGCATCATGAATGGGATCTTAGAACAGCATACACAGTGCAGTCGCCGACGGTTGTCCTCGCGGACGTACAACGTAAGTCGTGTGTAGCCATTTTTTCCTTGTCGATTTGTGGCGTAGGTTGTTCCGATGACGACCACCATTGGCCTCGTGGAATGGCTTGGCCACACAACTACGCTCAAGACCGTTGTGGAAGAGGAACTTGCGACGTCCACGAAGAAGACGAATCTGCTGCAGAGTCCACCTGGCCAATTGTACGAAGGCTTTTGGACCAAGCAAAAGGGCAAAACGTACGGCCACAAGATCGCGACCGCACCTACACCCGCCGTCGTCGCCACGTTGGTCCAAGCGCAAGCTCTCGTGCCGTCAGATTTGCTGCGCCGACGACTTGTCCACATGGCGAAAACGACCCAAGCGTTTTTCCAGTTGCGCGATTGCTTTGGGACGTCGCTCGCCGCGTTCAACGGGTGCTCGTACGTGCTAGGCATTGGCGACCGTCATTTGGACAACTTTTTGTTGGACCAACGCACGGGAGCGGTGGTGGGGATAGATTTCGGCATTAGTTTTGGCGCCGGCGCGAGTCTCCTCCCAGTCCCCGAACTCGTTCCATTTCGATACACACAGCAGTTGCAAGGGGTGCTGCAGCCCCACGTCGCCAAACTCCTTCTCCAGCAAGATCTCGCAGCCGTGTTGGATGCGCTGCGCGGACAACAACAGCGCATTGACAGCGTCATGCACGTGTTTTTGAACGAACCGCTGTTGGAATGGCAGACCCAGTCGAAGAAGAAGAAGACGGAGCAGCTCGACATGACAGAGACCGCGTCAATGTGGATGCCTCAGATGAAAATAGAGTTGGCGCGGCGGAAACTCCGCGGCGAGCATGCCGTGCACATTTTGATCGACGAACTGGCGCTGAATCCACATGTGGCAGCGGTGCTGAAGCCATTGCAATCGTCGCTCCCAGCCCCTGACGTGCTCCCCCACACGATCCTGTCTCCCGTCGACCAAGCCAAAGCCTTGATACAATTGGCAACTGCGCCAAACATTTTGGGTCGCATTTTTCACGGGTGGAGTCCGTGGGCTTAAGGTTTTCCTTGTTCGATCGGTTTATGCATCATACCGTCCATCGGTGTAAGCAATTTCGACGTGATTGTTGTGCTCGTTGTGCCAGTTATCGCCACACCGCCCAGGCGCATGAACTTGCAGGTGTCTCGAGCATTGTCGAGAACGCATTCAACTGCACGTATCATGGTATCTGCGAACCTTGAATCGCAGCCTACGAAGGATTAGTCCCTGCCAAATTGTCTCAGAACCGGACCAGGAGCAATCAAATTGTGATGGTGGTGCATTGTCTACCGGGCCAAATGAGCCGGATGGTACACGCACATCCACAGCTTGCACACACTCGCCGCGCCACCACGATCCAGTTTTGCTCGGTGTTGATGTCGACCATTCATGCATGTTATCGTGTCCAGTTGTGTAGTTCACCGCAGGGTCCGAAGCGTGAACTCGAGGACCATCGTTGAGTACGCTGTTCTGTACGCCACGGCACATGGAACGTCGTGGTGATTCCGTCCACAGCTGCTTGA
>NW_008580157.1:301783-302607 GCF_000520115.1 Aphanomyces invadans
CATCCACAGCTTGCACACACTCGCCGCGCCACCGCGATCCAGTTTCGCTCGGTGTTGATGTCGACCATTCATGCATGTTATCGTGTCCAGTTGTGCAGTTCACCGCAGGGTATCCGAAGGGTGAACTCGAGGACCATCGCTGAGTACGCTGTTCTGTACGCCACGGCACATGGAACGTCGTGGTGATTCCGTCCACAGCTGCTTGAATACAAGATCGATTGAGGCTGCTGCTGGGGCATCTAGTTCTACGAAGAAGCGCAAGTCAAGAGCACCCACCGTGCGACGTATTCTCCTTGAACGAGGTATCTGCTACAGCCCACACAAGTCCTCCCAGTGTGCAGAGGAAGAGCTTTCTTTCCAGATCTACACTGCCGAGTCATGTATGCGAATCATGTTGGAGAAAACCAACCTCGACATGCACATGATGCAATTCTGGATGCAGGCTCACACGAACCTACTATGGTTTCGCCGCTTGGTTGATACGTTGTTGAATGCCATCCACACCCCAGGCAGAGGTCCTAAAGTGTGCGACAAAAAGAGAGGCCACACCTTTTCGTGTGATTCCTCAAATTGTGGCGTGTTGTATTGTTCAACTCGTCATGGTTTCACCTACCTGGTCCATGACTTCTCTTTCAAAGCTTGACGAATATCATTCCACGATAGAGGGTTTCAATATCTGGCAATATGCTGATTTTATGGGGTGAAGAAAAGTTAGGCCACAAGTCATAATTTCTCCATTCAGCTTAGACATCAGTGCTGTAACTGGGTTACATTATCCGGACACATCCGGATATTTCGACATCGACGTTCGCCAACACTCCTTG
>NW_008580157.1:304986-347720 GCF_000520115.1 Aphanomyces invadans
AATAGGAAGATCCAGGCAGGTTTTGAGCTTGCGGCAAGACATCTTGCCCTTTGCAGCTTCACGAAAAAGCAGCCGCGAGGCAGTCGAGGACAGTTCGCTTGGTCTTCCCGTAGACTTTGCTTTCCCGAACTCGTGTTTTTGAAGCACCTACCTCGGCGAGATCATCGCCACGTCCAGTTATATTCGCCAGGTGGTTTCGGACCACCGTTCGGGAGCGACCAATCTCGTTACCAATGGCACCAGGGGACCAACGAGCAGTGTGGAATGCCAGTATTTGAGCTTGCTCGACCTCAGTGAGTTTTGACGCCCGTCCCATCAAAAGTTTCGCTGATGAGGGTCTTCAGGGCACGTGGGAGCCCTCGGACAGTCGAGGCAGGTATGTAGAAAGTTGTTAAATGCTTATCTTCTCTTATCAACTCTTGTTTTAGGCAAAGTGAAGGAAGTGGTCTATCATTTTTTCGCGCCTCTTCTTTTGAATTCGTGGGTCTTCTTGGCTTCTCTCGAAGGACAATTGACTCGTTGCATGAGCCTTTGCTCCTGCTCAATCCTCATGAGAACTGGTTTTGTTTGGATGAAAGTCCTGCATTTTATCGACTTCCTTTAGCGTGATTGGCCAACACTATGAGCGTGACCTATCATTTTGGCGCATACTGTAGAGAGGAACATCTGAGTTTCCAAGTTGCTTGGAAACATGGCACACCGACGCTCCCCCATGACACGTTTCGTGGCTATAATCACACCCATGCAATACTCCATGCATGGTCCTGCGTGACGAAGTGGTCACGTGGTCATGCACAGTGTTTCATCAAATTTTGAGACATTTCAAGTCGGTGTTTTTCGGAGTGCGATTCGGATTGTTTAGTTTTTTTTCGAAAAATATGTACTTTTGACCATATATATTTTCCCTGTGGCTTTTTATCCAATTTCACAACTCCAGTCACCTGGACAAAACATGCTTCCATGACGTCAACAAGTCGTACTGGACAGAGTACAGCGGAGGCAAATAACCATGCCGCGCCGAACAGCAAGGTTGCTAGAGCCCGTCAGGATCGACAAGCATGCGGCCGAGCACGTCGGAGTTGTCGTAACATGGTGCTGCCACGTCATTGTACTGCATGGCGTTCCACTTAAGTACGCCAGACTAATCACCCCACGTTTGATTAATTTGTCAAGCGTAACGACCCCGAAACCCCGAAAGCCGAGACATCATTCCGGCAGGCCATTGTTCGGTAACCAAAGAGCCAAATGTCCATATCCGGAAAACATCTCCAATATCCGTATATCATGGTTTGAATCGTCCGAGGTGAAGTGGACGTTGGCATCATGGACGGCTCAGGCGGCGAAGGCGTGAAGAAGCGGCGTAAATGCGTCTCAAAGGCAGATCGACTGGCCAAGAAAGCGCTTGCAGATGCCTTGACAGAGGAGCAACGGTTTGAACGGATGAAAACACTGGTTCAAAGCGCTCGTAGCGAAGATTGGGATGCTGCAAATCGGCTAGTAGCCTCACAAGCAACCCAGGTCTTGTTCCTCACGAGTTTGCTGCAAAAATATCAAGGGCGAGCAGCTGCACACTACATGAAGCGATGGAGTCTTCCCCCCCCGTTCGAATTGTCTGATTTGTTGAAGACCCCAGCTCTCCTCAAAGTCTTGGACTCGCATGCCACGGCTGCAGCCACGTTTCTCAACACGTGCGCAGGCAGCGGCGTTGTGCTGTCCCCGCATACGTTGTACTTCATTTTGAACCACTTTGTCCTCCCTTGGATCGCCAGGGATCTCGACGCGCCCCTTCAAATATTGCTCCATAACTTTTCATCCTTGAAGTGGCTCCTGCTCGAGCATGCTCTGGTCACTGGCCAAGGGCGCCACTTGATCAACCAATACACATACGTGTGCAAGGAACTGAAAAAGACAAATGCGTCGCTGACGCCATGGTGGTCCAACGAGCTCCACGAAGCATCTTCCACCGACACGAGAGAACGAATCCGACAGACCATCGAAGTGTCCTTGACCCGCGTTTGGCCAGACGCAACAGTGCACTTGTTTGGATCGTCCAAAACCAAACTCTGTCACGCCAACGATGACGTCGATCTGTGCGTTCTCGTGCCTTCCTGCGACGTCCACGGGGCAGACTTGGTGGACTTGTTGGTTGACATGCATGGCCACTTGTCCCTGTTTTTCCCTGACCCGGACGCTATCGTCGTTCGGAATGCTCGAATTCCAGTCATCAAGACGAAAGACGTTGAGAGCAAGCTGTGCGTCGACTTGTGCATAAACAACATGGCTGCCCTCTGGAACACGGCGCTCATTGTGGCATTTCTCCAGCGCTATCCTATCTTGGAGCCGCTATGCAAATGCATTCGCCACTGGGCCAAAGCCCGCGCGTTGGTCGGGGCTTCGCACATGCTGTCGAGTTATTCGATGGTTTTGCTTGTGATTCACTGGCTTCAAGTTCGCGGGGTCGTGCCATACGTGGATGTTTCATGCAGCCACTCGTTGGACGTGTCCGCCATGGACGACACGATTGCCCAAGCTTTTGACGACGCGGTGGTGCCGTCGGACGCTACCGACGGACTCCGGCCCGTGCCGGAACTCCTCATGGACTTTTTCGTATTTTGGGCGAGCGAGTTTCCGTATGCGACCCGAATTGCTAGTCTCCGTCGCGACGACCTGGTCAAAGAGGGCAAACACGCCAATTCACCGATTCTCTTCTTGGAAGACCCCATCGAGACCACACGGAACCTTGGGTCGTACTTGAATCGAGACACGCAGCGCCTCCTTCGCAACGAAATGGTGCGGGTTTGTGTGTTGGTGCGGCAGTGGCAAATCCAACCACCCCCGTCACTGCTTCTACAAAGCGTCCTGTTTGACGACTGTTCGTTGAATCCACAAGCAACGGCGGTGTATGCTCCGGACGCACTGCACGCGTGTATCGTACGTCGCCGCTCTGCCCATTCGCAGAGCTTTACCATGACCGGGGATGTTGTGTTTGGCGAACGCAGTCGGCTAGAGGTGGACGTGGTGGCGACCAACAACAACGATGCCCGGGATGTTGTTGCAATGGCGTTCCGGCGAGGCATCGTGGGCCTGGATTGCGAAGGCGTCGCGCTCGGTCGCACGGGCATGATTTGCCTCGTGTCGCTATCCGTTGGTAGTCGAGTGTTTCTGTTTGATATTTTGGCGAGTCCGAGTCTCATGCAAGTGCTCAAACCACTCCTGGAATGCCCGTCGACTCTCAAGGTCATGCACGACTGCCGCAAAGACAGCGACGCGCTCTTTCACCAGTTTGGGATTGTGCTGACTAACGTGTTCGACACTCAGGTCCGTGCCCTGTGTGTGATGCCACTCACGGGGCTATGAATAGGTCGGGTATGCCATGTGCCAGCTTCAGCGCGTCAACAAGGCAAAGGAAGCGACCAAGTGCTTGCCAGTACGGTCCATTCCGTCGCAACTCAGTTCTAGCTGACGGGTGCGTTGTCGTAGATATCAAGTACCCTCGTGATTCCTTTGGGGAATGCCAACAGCGAATGCATCGCGTTTAGCGACTTGTTGTGGCAATGCCTGTCCATTTACGAGCCTGCCAAGCACGAAGTCAAAGCGTCCATGACAAGTGCAACGTGGACCGTTCGTCCTCTGACAGCGCAATTGATGCACTATGCTGCAGTGGATGTCATGTATTTGCCAGTATTGTATCGCGTGCTGGTGAAGGCGCTCACCGCAGACAGCTTGGCGTTGACGCAGAAGCGCACGACCAAGTACTTGAGTTGTCGGGAATGGACGTATGCTGTCCCAGCCGCCACCGACCCCTCGTCACCTGCAGTGTCCATTGGGCAGGTCGTCCCTGGCTTCATCAACAACGTGACACAGAAGAACGTGTACGTCTCGATCTCGCCCAACGTTGTTGCGGCCGTCGCCATCTCGACTCCGACGCTTCCGATTCCTGGGGATGGCATGTCGGCGCTGCATGTGGGGGATGCCGTGTCCATGTGCATTTCGTCGGTGGACGCGTCGGGGGCGGTCATCGGCGAATTCCACTCCCCCCCATTGCTTCGTTGAAAAACCTTAGATTCCTGAGTCAAGCAACTGTTACTCCTGGTCGCTCGCGAGCACTTCATGCAACCCCCTTCGATTGAGCATTTGATGTTTCTGCAGCAGCTGGCGCCGATTTTGTTGCGGATCCGAAAAGTTGAGTCGCGACCCGAGCACTTCGTCGCGAATATCTGTCTGGAGCGTCTTGAGGATTGTGACCATGGATGGCCGTTCGGTGGGCAAGTCGGACAAGCACTGTTCGATCAGCGCCCGCCGCCGGGGCGGACATGTCGGCGGAATGGTCGGTCGCAATGTCCCCATCGCGACTTGCATCATGATATCAATTGTACGCAAGTCGTCGCAGTCAAAGTACGGATCCCGCCGGGACTCGAGTTCGATCAGGACAATGCCAAAGCTGTAGCAATCGACTTTGTTTTGGTACGGAATTTCCCGGAGGATTTCCGGGGCGAGCCAGTACGGCGTCCCGACCATTGTTTCCAAGCATTCTTGCGTTTGGACTTGCTTGGACTCGCCAAAATCCGAGACTTTGCACGCGTACGTGGCTGTACAGAGGAGATTCTCGCACTTGAGGTCGCGATGGATCACGTTGCTGTGGTGGAGGTACGCGATGCCTTGGGCCGCGTCGATGGCAATTTGAAGCAGCGGATCATTCCACTCGAGCGCCATTGGCGTCCGGAGCAGGTTGTACACGTTGCCTTTTTCAACGTACTCGGTGACAACACACACGTTGGTGAGGACGTCGAAGCTCGCGCCGATGAACTGCACCACGTTCGGGTGCCGCAGACATGCAAGCAACTCGACGTGGGCTTTAAAATCCATGATTGTTTCGCGGGTCAGGACGCTCAGCCTAACGCCGGAACCGTCATTGCGATGCACAAGGGGCATGGTTGAGATGACCAGAATTTCCTTACCGCTTGATCGCAACGCGGAGGCCAGTGTACTCGCCGCGGACAACATCGCCTTTGGCGTGTTCGGTCATGAGTTCGTGTAGGGTCAGGTCGCCGAACGGGATCGACACGTTATGAATAAGTGCGTTTTCCGGTGTTTTCGCGAGCAACTAACGGCCGCAACCCGCGCCAAGTCAACGAATGCTGCGACAGTGGAATCTCTGCTTACCTCGAGCAGCAACTGCTCCTCAAACACCCCCACGCGGCCCTGCGTTTGGTACTGCAGTCGATTCACAGTCACGCCGTGCTTGAGCGCTGTGTTGACCCGCTCAGCGTTGACCTTGGAGAAGAAAGCCATGCGCGCGTCGCGATCGATGAAGTAGAACGCGGTCAGCCCCGTCACAATTGGCAGCACAATTGCAAACGAAAACACAAAATAGTTGGACGTGTAGTACACGGCATTCGTCGGTGGATCCAACGTCCAGTCCAGCAGGTAAAACACAAATGAACTGCCCAGCACGAGCGCTGCCTACACACCACAGGATTACACTAGTGGCCATCGTGGGTCGTCGTGGCGAGGGTACCTGAGGGAAGTCCAGCTTGAGGGTGAGGCACAGCACCAGCGACGTGGCTGTCACGTTGATGATAAACATGTTGTACAGGTAATCTTGGAGACCGGAAATGGACGCCGCAATGTCGTCAAACAAGGACGCCGCGCCTGCATGCATACCTGCGATGTCGCGGCCGCACGAGCCCGCATTGTTGTGGCGCGTGCGAAAGTCACTCAGACTCGACCGGTGGACCGTCTTGTAGTAGACGAAGTAGCCCACGCAGAAGAGCATCAATATGAGCGTGACAAAATGCTTCCAGTATCGACGGATCCAGTACGCGAATAGCTTGGTCTTCCCCCACGAGTTGAAGACCCGGAACGGCAGCAATGCCATCACCGCCAACGGAAGGAACGCCCAGTGAAACGGATCTGCGTACTTGTCCGCGATGAAGTCCATCCCGACGAGCGGCGTGTCGTGCTTGGTATTGAACCACCACACGACCATCGCCACGCGGGACACGATCAAAAGGAAGAGTACAACCTGAGACTGGTAGATCGACTGCTGGCTCACGTCGAGTTGGTACGACTCTTCAGTGCGGGCGTTGTGGAAAAAGTTGAAAATTGTCATGAGTGAACTCTCTTTGGTGGAAGCGGACCGCCAGAAGAACTGCTTCATCGTGTCGCACGCAGCCTGGCGCGCTTGGATAAACGACTCGCTGTCGTCGGTGCTCAGGATCACGTTCTCTTCCATCCCTTTACAGCGGACTTGAAAAAAATAATCGTCTTTGTCGCTCACGGGCGTGTGCATCGGCACGCTTGCACCTGCATGCTGTGGTGTTTCGTCGCCTCGCGGGGTGGCGAACGTGGCATGCTTTCGCGACGACTCGATGTGTCGTGGAAGCGCTCCGGTCATCGCGATCACGGTATCCCTCTCTTCAGGACTTGGCGCCATGCCAAAAGGCGTCACTGTCTTCTTAGACATCGCGCTTAGATGTGCGCGTCGCTCGTTCTCGTGCGCCGCCTGCCCTTGAGTCCGTCGGGAGATGCAGCAGTCGTGGACGCCTGTCTTGACCTCCAACGTCGCACAGCGTGAATATTACTCTCAAAATTATATACATTTACCAATAGAATAAAATTCCAGTAATCGATTTCCCAGCTCAACATTTTCACGGTGGCGTGTAGCTTCGAACTTCGATTTTTGTATACAAAGCCAAGTATCCAGTTCATCGTAATCTTTGCCTTCGGAGGAGAGTGAGTTCCACTTAAGCTAAGTTGCGCGCATCTATACTTGGTCTTTGTATTATACCGAGCGCCGTTGACCCCTGCGTTTGACTCTCAATTGTGATCGTCGTACTTGTGCAAGAGTTTGCATTGTGAGGAGAGTAAATCTTACTCACTCCGTATCTATGATTCGCGCGGTTATACTTGATTTTTGTATACTTACGCGGCCTTCAACCACTCTCTGGACTCTCGCCCTTGGGCAAGCGTTGTCGACCGCAGAGCAGCGCGATTATCCGGAATTTCGTATCCGGATGTGCAAGTCCAAGTGTCTAACAATCACAGAAAAGAGTGTCCGCAATGATCTTCCTCGAGAACGAGAGCAAGATCGTCCAAGAAGTGCTCCTTGGCCGCCTGGGCGAAGCGTACGTGTACGCATATTGCGTAGTTTCATGATGCACTAGGGCGCCACGGCCGGTGGATCCGCTGGAGATTCGTTTGTGTGACTTTGACGGTGAGTGTCCTATATGGACGAAGCACAGTGCAGACGCGAGGGCGTCACAAGTTACATGCGGGTAGATGTGCAATACGACATTTCGATTCAAGGCACAGCTCTGTCCGTGTCCATGGCCTATCGCCCGTATATCGAGCTCCAAAAGTACGTACACTTCAGGACAAGGTCAAGAAATGAAATGTGGACGGTCGTTGCAGGTTTGGTGCCGCCAACATGCTCGCAAAAGTGTACCCGGAGTTTCAGGTCACGGCACCCAAGCCTGGATTCGAACTTACGCTGGTGGCGAACGTTGACACGATTACACCGCAGAATGCCGGTACTCCTCTCAACCCGTCCATCCACTTTTCCGAGCATTGTAGCTCATCGACTTGTTAGCGAGTGTCGTGAACCGCATTGCGTCGCTGAAGCGAAACATTTTGGGCGCGCCATTAGACCAGTTTGTTAATTCTGTCCCTCGCTGCTTCTTTCACCCCTGATCATGTTCGCAATGTAGTTGCTTCCTCGCTCTGCACGCTGGGCAAGCCAAGGTGCTGAGTCCGATCCAAATCCCGTTTCGACGCCAAGAAACTATCTATATTCTCCCGCAAGACGACCGCATTGTGATTGTGTTCTCTGTGGCATTCCAAGACAAGACGGACCAGGCCATTGCCCGCGTCTTCCTCCAAGTACCCTGTCCATCTTCGCCTTGTTTTCCAGCATGAACCTTTGCGTAGGAATTCGCTGAAGCCCGCCGCCATGTGAACAACGCGCCACCCGTGAGCTTTGGCAAGGACCCCCCGCTCGAACTCCGTGCCGTCTCGGGCCTTCGCCCTTGTGCTGACCACGTCGGCTACCTCAGCTTCGGTACGTGTGCAATTCTTCCATGGAGTGGTAAAACTCAATTCGTGGACTTCACACAGCCATTTTCAAGAGCCACATCGACACGGACGCGAAGCGTGAGAAGGCGTGCACGCTCCTCCAAGGATTCCGCAACTACTTGCACTACCACATCAAGGCATCGAAGACGTACTTGCACATTCGGATGCGCAAGCGCGTGGACCTGCTCTTGCAAGGTACTTGTAGTCGTCGCGGCAACCCGTCACGTTGAGCTGTGTAGTGCTCAACCGAGCGCAGCCGCCAAAAGATCCGACCAAAACGTCCAAGAAGACAATCACCGGGAAAACGTTCGACCGCAAAGTATAAAGCGCCTCGTCGTCGGCCAGCGACGGCTATCCCCATGCACACGAGCGACGCGTGGGATAACACACAGACCGGAACATAAAGCATGCCTGGAGTCGTTCATTGTTCATGCAGTGCTTTGGTGCTATCGTTCTCTGCCAGATAAGTGGCCATAGGAGTGCCAACAATAGATGCTGGCGATAACTCCATGATGCCGTCGCTGTGCTCAGCTAGTCGGATTTCTTCCTCCGAACAAATCATCCCGTTCGAGACTTCGCCCCGCAGTTTCGACTTCTTGATCTTGACTACCTTGTCCACCAACGACCCTTCATCCTCGGGGTTGGGCACACGGAACGTTAATTTGGTACCGATAGTCGCCACGGGCACCTTCATGCCTTTGCGTACGTTTGGTGCGCCGCAAATAATCTGGACAGGTTCAGCATCAGCTGCAATTGCCACTTCGCAGATATTCAAACGCTCCGCTTGCGGGTGGCTCTTGAACTTGACAATCTGCCCCACCACGACGCCTTGCAAGCGTGTGGACGAAGAAAACCACCGGATCATGCCGCGCGCGAGCATGTTGATGTGCTCCGTGCAACGAAAGGCTCAAGACTTGGCCGAAATCACCCGGATAAAAGGTTCTATTATCCGTATGCCGAGCGGGGTTTCGGGGTTCTTGACTAAATCGTATTTTGGCGCTGGCGCAGCGCTGTGGCGCCACCACTCCAGTCTCTGCCGTTTTCCGATGCAACTCCGTCGGACCACATCTTGCGTGGCGGCGAGTGGCGACGCGGGCTGCTTCGGGGACTGCCGATGGGGGACAACGGCTGGGACGTCGTCAACGGCAAGTGGAAGTCTTGGGGAATGTTCATCTTGATCGTGATCGTGCGCGACAGCCACGCGAGCACGAGATGCAGCAACTTGATGTGTTTCTCGGCCAACTCGATAAATTCAACGGCAGGTATTTCCAGTAGCACCACCGACAGGTGCATGGACACGGCAGTCGCGGTGCTGATGTGGGTCGCCCCCCGGCTGAACGACTACACGTGTCATGAGGAGTGAACCGATTCTTTCGGATTCACGGGATGCGTACCAATTCACCAAACGAGTCGCCGGGCTCAAAAGTTTCTTTAAGCGTTCCATCGCCGTCCTGCGGCGAGTTCGTGGCGCACACGACAGACCCTTCCACGACCACAAACATGCTCGATGCTGGCGCTCCATCGTGATACAGAGTCGCGCCGTTTGGCAAAACTACGACTTGGGCCATTTGAGCCACCGCTGCAATCTACCATCAAGTCAGACATGGTGCGCAAATTCTTTCGCACCTGATCGTCGTCCATGTCCTTCATAAACGCCGACGCTTTCAAGTGCAGGCACTTTTCCAACCGAGTCATCGTGAAAGTGTCCAAGGCGTGCGTTGACGTCGCGTCGAAGTCGCTCGAGTTGAGTTGGAGAGACGAGTACTCCCTCAAGTGGCTCTTGGACTGCGAACGGACAAGCAATTCCTTCTTCGGCGCGGTGGATGTTGCCATGACCTTTTGCGCTTCCGTTGACGGCACCTCCGATTTCGACCGATGGCGCTGTCGTCCGATCTTGGATAGCATGGCCGTCGCGGCCTTGTCCACGTTTGCCGTGACGGTCACTTGGGACACGAGTCGTTTCAACCTGCGGTTGTCAGTCGAGTTGGTGGCCTATGTGGATGTTGAAGACCCAAAGATCGAAATGGAGCAGAGATCTATGTGGCGTACTTGAAAGTAAGTCCACTTGAGCGCCGACGCCAGCGCGTCCAGCACGCCGCGGGCGATCGCCGTGCTTGTTTGAATAAGCGTTTTGAACGACGTCTGTGAGATGCTGAGCAATACGCAGTCGGTGAGGGCCGTGGCGGATGTCGGATGCGTCCCTTTTGACATCAACAGAGCCAACTCGCCCACGCACGCTCCAGCATGCAGCGTCGCCAAGACCGCGTCATTGTGCTGATGTAGCTGCACCGAACCCGACGCAATAACGTACATGTGCATCGCTATATCGCAACGAGGTCAACATCCACGCATGACGACGGCATCTCGTGACGACGATACCAGCGTCGCCTTCAGCCACGATGACGGCGCCGGCCGCCACAACGACTTGGGAAAAGTGGGTCGCAATCTTTTGCACGAGCTCAATCACGTTGATGGAGCGGAAGAGGGCGCAAGCTCGCAAACTAGTCACGACCTACGAACTCCAATTCATCCTTGTGAAAAATCGGTTTACCCATGACCAACGTACGTCGAAATATGCCAGTGGGGTCACAGTGGGCGGTGCACTCGTTGCGGTTGGCAACGCAATAGCTTGAAACATTCGCCGCAACGTCTTGGCCCGGTCGGTGGTCATGGCGTGGCTACGAAGGCAAAGAATGAGCTCGAACAGCTGAATCAAACCGACGATCGCCGTACGACAGCGTGCGGACGACCGCTTCCTTTGCAATGGGATGTTGAATCAGGCGGTGGGCTTGGGACTCGGGCAAGACAACCGTGTCTTCAACTGCGAACGTTGTCGCCAAACCAAGGTAATGCTCCATGGCCAGACAAGACAACTCCATGTCGACGGCGGGATCGGTCATCGACTCCATCACGTGGTCCAACGCAGACCGCACCTGCAAGCTCTGGACATGCTTTCGAATCTACGAAGGAACGAGACCTGTCAGAACAGGCTACAGCGCAATCAAATGCAGACAACTTGAAGAGCAGCGGGGGCTTTTGGCGATTGCGGAAACAGGAGTGGAGTCAGGGTGTGCTTGAAAGGAGACTGGAGCAGCGTCTCGAGAACCTCCTACCACGCAAGAATGGGTCAAGCTCGCGACCAAAACCTCAAACGGCTCCAACCTGGACGGCAGAGAGCACTTCGGGCACGTCCGAATGCAACCCTTCGATCAGTACGTGGACATTGAACCCCTGTGGGAACTTGGACGAGACGAATTTGAGCACCACACGCAGGAGATTATCGAGAGCGCACTCGAGCACTTGGGCGAGCAAGCCGCCTCCAAGCACGGCGTGGGTGTCGTCAGCAAAGAGCTGCCGCAGATGATGCAGTTGATATGCTTGGAACACGTACGCTGCCACAATGCGGTCGACGCGGGACAGCATGGCGAGCTGGTCGTTGTGGCTCTCGGCGCTCACACGAATGATGGCGTCCGCGAGAAGCTCCCACAGAGGCAGGCGCTGACTGAGCACCAGGACATGGCTGAGGTCCATTTCGACGGGCACGTTGTTGAGTCCTTCCATGTCCATGAGGGCGTCCATCATGTTAAGCACGGCATCGACCTTGGCATGAGGCGGAAATTGCCCCATCTCGAGGCACCGAACTCCCCCCAATGCCGCTTCGAAGTTGTGTGCTTCAAGCGCTTTCTCCAGGTAGTCCACAATGTTTTCCCATACAATGGACGGTGGAAACGTCGAGAGAGCGTCAAGGGCTTCCGCGCGGAAGGACGCGTCGGCAAGCCACTTGACCAAGGCGGGAACCAACATGGCCGACGTTCGCTTGCTCTGGCGACAACACTCGAGCGCGGCGTGGACAATGCGCGACTCCTGGCTTTGGTGGAGGAGGTAGACGAGATACCCGTTACCCAAAAGCTCTGGCAGCTCTCTGCCCACGATACGCAAGCAAATGACTTTAGCTTTGACGTCCGGCGGTTCGTGCAGCAGCTTTTGCAGCAAGATCGTCGCCCGTTCGTCCATCCATTGCGACGCCCGCAACACAGAAATTGCCACCCCCACGCGAAGTGACACATCTATTTCGGTGTCCAAGCACTCGTGCAATCGCTCGAGTGCTTGGTCGGAGCTGTACCCGCAGGCCAAGACGGCCGCCAGTCGCAACTGACGTGGTAACGTTGTGTCGTGGTATAGCGCGAGCAGATCGTCCACGTGAAAGATGCATGCCGATTCGTCGTGGTGCTTTTCTTTGGTGTATGCCACGTGCAGCTGCAGCAGCTTGAGCTTCGTCGGGAGCGTCATGTCGGGGCGGTAAAACACATTTCGCAGGTCCTACGACAGACGAATTTGGTACACTGGTGCCATAGCAATCCATGGGACAGGTCCACCACCAAGCGAAAGGTCGGCACGACGAGTGGTGCTCTCGTCGTACGGCACCATCGACGTGAACAGCGTTTGCAAGGAGGTGGACTGTGGTGGGTGTGAGGATTTCCACAAACGTACTGTGTGAAACATGGGCACATGGGGAGGGCAAATGAAGCCCAAGACAAACGCAATGCGGTTCGACTCGCCCCGTCGTAGCGTCGATTGAACCAAGTCCACCTGCACCGCGTCGATGAAAACGGAGCAGTATGGAGTATGGAGGACTTGTCGAACCTGGTCCGTGGTGAAATCAATCAAGTGCGATGTCACGTCCATGTGTCCTTTCTTTAGCGACGCGTAAAACTCGGCTGCATACGCTTGGCGAGCAGCCAATGCATCTCCAAACCATACTATCCCGAGCACGATCACGGCCACACTAAACACATGCACGCCATCGAAAAAAAATATGGAAAGCGATGCGGATGACGCACCTGACAGCGCTGCTTCCACTGCAATAATTCGTGACGAAGTCGGACGTGAGTGTCATCGAAAAGAGTGCGCCGACGATTCGGGCCAGCGACCGGAACGGCCCGGTCACGAAACTTTTAAACTTGCTGCGGTCCTGGGCATGCAGCGGTAGCCAGAGCAGTTCGCGTGCTGGGTTGAAAATCGCATACGAGACGCTGTTGTACGTAGCCCTGCTGCCAATCAACCCCACACTCGACTACACGACCAGGGTCAAGGCAAGCGCTCCAGATTCTCCACGCACCGACGACAGATACGTCGTGATCCCAAACACGAGCACCGCCAACGGCAACGTGCTGATGCCGTACATGACTCCAAAATATGTAAACAACGGACCCGCCATGACCTGCACAGGTATCATAACGCTGGGTGGATCTGTCGAAATTCAAGTCGCACCTGGAGCGGCATCATGAGAAAGCTCTGGACGCCGTTGATGGACCCGAGCGCATCTTTCACGGTGGCTTCGGGGTACTGGCCGAGAATCGCAAGCGTTGAGTAGTCAATGAAGACTCGGGCGACGGTCGCCCCGAATTCAAAGAAACACACGTGTTTCAAGTAGGACCGGCGCTGGATCTCAGAGAGAACAGAGGTCGGGGCCCCCGCGCTGTCGACATATTGATTAGTTTAGATACGTGAAAAGTGTGCGTACGTGGGTTTGGAAGGCTTGGACGTGACTTGAAAAAGCGGCGTGATGGTGACCATGGAGAGACCGATCGTTGCCTGCAGTAGTGCCACCACCACGAGCGTGCCTTCTGTAGACACCTCAGTTGCGCGCATAAGAGGAATCAGTCCAAAGCTGGCACACAACGTCCCGATGGTTGACCCAAACGTGATCGCGCCAAAGTACTGCTTCGATTCGGACACGTTGAATGCCGCCGAGCAGATGTCCCAGAACTGCTGGGCCAGGAGCTGGCCCGATATTTCGACCCACGTGTACACGAGGATGCTCGTGATGTACACCAAAGAAGGAGCGTAGACCAAAAGCGCCCAAAAGAGCATCATGAAGGCCGACGACATACAGGGAAATGCATATGCAATCGAGCTGGCGTGGACACCTTCATACAGGCACGACTCAGGATATGTGCGCGCTGCCATTTCGATGCGTACCTCGCTGCTGGAGTTGGGAAATGGCCGTCGACGCGTATGCCGTTGCGAACGACATGAGCAAGACCATGTGGGAGATGTAGCGCGAGTCGTACACACGAAGGAAGACAGTATCTCGAGTTACACTGCTCAGCACCGTCACACTGCTGCAGGACACGACGACAACGACACGGTAGCGTAAGCGGCAAGGACGTGACAAAACCATCGACAACGACTTACCATTGCATGGCAAAGAGACCACAGAAGAGGGCGACGCGGACGTACACGTTCATCGGCATTCACGTCAACGCTCGTCGCAGAGGCCGCCGTCGAGATCGCCTTGTTGACAGATCCTACTTCCTGCACCTCAATCCCTATTTACGCACAGATATGGATATATACGCACCTATTCCAACGACACCATGGTGCGCATATATCGAGAGTAGGGTTTTGCGACAGGCACGCATTATTTATTACTATTCACACAGTCAAGTAAATAATCCCATCGATCGAAACCCATTTAAATAATCCTCATTTATATTTCTCTATCAAATCTATCGAGTTTTTGGGCAGAAGGTGATGTGAAGGGTCTCGAACCACATGCAGTCCCACTGCGCATGGAAGAGCTTCTCACAGTCCTTGCCGTCGCAGCGCAGGACGGGACAACCTTCACGAGAAGCACCAGCTCGCATCGGAGTAACCTCCACTGGCACGTTGAAACCATTGTTCGTGGAAATCGAGTAAAACACTTGGCCGTACTCACGGTTTACAGCAAACGCTAGACAACTTCATCGTTAGCGTGATCAAGATTGGTGGGGCTCTCGTACTTGTGGCCGCGATGGATTTGCCTAAACGAAAGTTGCCAGCAATGACGTCATCCCAGGGTTTTCCTGGAACGACCATGGCATACTTGGTCGAATTGAGGTCGCGACAGCTCACTTCTGACGGAGAATTTGGCAATGTTCGAGTGAAGTACACAGTTGATTCGGGCGTGCATTCATTCAAAAACACCAGAGCGCCAGGTTCGCCGAGCTGATTTACAGGCGCAGCAGTGGTGCTTGGTGAAGGAGGTTCAAGCGGGAGGATCGGTTGTGACGTAGAGACGATAGCTGGAGTGGTGGATGGTGACTGTTTGCGCTCGGTCGAATTGAGCGCCACCTTGACCACAAATATAGCTGCTCCGAGAATGCCCACCATGAAGACGATAGCGCCGCATATCCAAATGCTGTGTCGGACCCTCCTTCTTCCGAGTGTCGTTGACGAATCAACTGAGGCTGGCGCCGTTTCCTCCGACAGGGGATGGAGCCATGGCGTGGTATTCGACCACACCGTGAACGTCGCGCGGACGTCTGGAGTGATTGAAGAACATGCAACGAGAGAGTCGACACACGCAGGAGCAGGCGAGATGAGCCACCCGTCGGGATCGCAGTCATCTCGGACCTGCAACTCGTTGCCAGACATTGGAACGTGCAATAACCACGCCGCACTTCGTGGTCTACTTTGCCACGGCAAAGGACGAATCGTCACAATGCCAAAAGATGAGTTCAATTGATTTCACCATATAAGGACGTCCAATTGACAAAACCAGAATTCTGTCAAGAACCTGCTTCGCATAAACCAATGAGAAAGGCGGTGCACATGCGAAAATTCGATATAAACGCGATGTTGAATTTCATTATGGGACAACATCACCGAATATCTCACAATTGTCCTACCTGTACGGAATTTATGCGACCTTGACGGCTCAAAATGTCACTACCAGAACGAAGAAGCAGCGATCGACCCAAAATCTCGTCTACCCGAAGAAGTTTTCTCAACAGAAATTGTTGTCCTGGAATATACAGTGCTCACATCGGCGGTTTGATTTCTTCATCGTCGCTCAAGCACTTGGCTCTCCACTCAAACTGCGGTGTTCGGAAAGATGGTTTATCTTGCGTAGAATGATTTTTATGAAGTTCGAGTGTCCGCACGGCGCCAAGATTGAATTGTACGTCACCTCTGTGCAATCAAGATGGTGGTGACGTCCATTTCGACTGGTATTATAGGAAGCACATCCCAAATGTTTTATTGCAGTAAGATCGCCACAACGATTTGAGCGAGCATCTCGCTGATCCATGTGGAGGTCGCTCACAGTCAAGGTGTCCCTGGCGGATAGCCCAAAGTCCAATTTGCTTCCCCTTGTACAATGCGACTGCAATGGTCACTCGTGCGAGGAATTGGCTGGAACTTCGAGATGATGGCGTTTCCCATGGTGCTGCGAGGGGCAGAAACGCCGCTTAGCATACCGCCGACACTTTTTCGCATACCACTTTGAAACGGCGCAAAGTTCGCTGCAGTCATTGCGGTCTTAACTGTAAATTGGGTGGCTTCGAGACTTGTGTGATTCTCGAGTTCGTCGCTTTGCCGAACAACGTAGCACATCTTTCGTTTCCTTGAATGGAGGATACATACGGGTCTGCAATCAGTAGTAACATTTTCTCGGGGCAGTATTTGCTGCCCTGGATGACGGTGCCGTTGTCGAAACCCCGGCGAAGTTGGGCATGCCCATCTCAACAATATCAATATTGCTGTTCTTGTGCGTCACTTGCGACAATCGGAGTAATGTGAAAATAAAAGAATTTTCATCTATAAAAGCTAGCTCGATCATGTTTTACAATGAAAACGATATATCGAATTCTAAAGGTATACCTTTCAAATAAAATGTCGTAGATAATGTATTTGTACAGAATGAAAGTCGCTCCAGCAACTTTTGCACCACTCAGCACCAGAGAAAGCGGATCGTCATGATGCCTGCCCGTCGAGTAGCCCGCTTGGCAGTTGCCCGCGCCGCAGTGGTGTCGAAGAATTCTCCTGTATTGAACAAGCCCTCGCGCTTGTCAGGATTCCCTCGCCGTAACTTCAGTGAATCGGTACTCCTGCTTTGGCTTGTGCAACCGGAGTCCATGACGGCTCGTGGTAGGCGAAGCAGAACCCAGCATCGCATGGAGAAGCTGCTCAAACGGATGCGATTGTGTTGACGCCGTACCAAAAGGTTGCTGCAGGCACTCAAGTTGGCATGTGGACTGCTGCACTTGGTCTGGCCAGCGTGTGCGGCTACTTCATCGTTCGCGAGTTGTTCCCTGGGTACGTCGAAAGTAAAACTTCGTTGCTTCGTAGTCACTGGTCGCGATGTAGGCGCATGAGCCCCAACTCGCTTTTTAGCGAAGCCAGTGACGTGTGTCTCCAGAACGATTTGGTATGGATTGTCGGTGCAGTGCTCCTGCTGTCTCTGATGTCTTGTAGGTGGTCCAACGCTTGGGTCAACCCATTCGATGCTATGGCAAGGACTACGGCAGCCACAAAGAAGGTCGCCGCAACTTCATCGAGCATGTGGAGCTGAAGGATAAGGACGGCAACAAGACTCGATTGCGGTGAGAGTTTCTGCCATCCTTCCCCGTGGTCATTTTATGACGTGGGCGGGATGTAGCATCAAATTCAACATGAAGGGACCCAACGGCAAGGCCGAAGTGTGGGCAGAAGTGAACAAGGACATGCCTGCTGGCGAGTTCGTCTACCTCATCGTGCGAACGTTCACTGGGGAGTTGATCAAGATCCAAGACCAGCGACAGATCTTGCAAGCGGAGTCTGAGGAAGAACGAGAAGCGATGCGCCGCTTGCTTGGGCAATAAGGATTGCAGTGACAACAAAACCGGGGTGTTACCATTGTCCTGCCTTAAAATTTGACTTGTGTTCGAAGGTCGCTGCAATTTGCGCATAAGACGACTTGATCGAGTCAGCCCTCGTTCTATCCGAGAGGACATCGACGTGTCATCGCAACAGGCTTAGGTGCCGCCAAAATCGCCACTCTCGTGAGTTGGTCTTCAGTTGGCGATGGATTCACCAGTGCAATCGCTCGTCCAGTGGACTCAGCATGCGATGATGAGGCACATGGGAACCGGCCACTATGTTGTGGGCCGCCGTGCCGTCGGGATAGAACCCACGTGGCATGGGTTCTTGCTGTCGCAACAGTCGGATCAAGCTTCGAATAGGTGGCAATCTCTGTAGGAATGGCATGCGACGAGTGGCTGCGAGAGCTTCGTCGCTGTTGTTTGCGTACGGGAGAAGGAGGGTTGGAGGTGCCAATGCTGCCTGATCCCCACCTGTCGCATGGCCAAGTTTGAGGCGTCGTAGCTTGCTGTCGCGCTTGCGCTGGTTTGCATTTTGCTTTTCCCGGTGGTACGCGCACAGTGAGTGCAACTTGCCATTCTGTTTGACAGTGCGGCGGTTGCAGCACTTGCCCAACGGGGCGTACATGCACTGGTCCGCGGGATGTGACGGTTTGATCGCGGTGCTACGCTTAGACGGCGGCGACACCGCGATCAAGTCTGTCTCTCGTCGCATGATGCAATCCCCAAATGAGAAATCATTCGTGCTGGAAGCTTGGGCGCTTCTTCGATGGTAACGGACGCAACTCCAATACCTAAATTTAGTGCTTCTGACCTGGACACATTGTTCGCAGTCGTTTCAAGGAAGATGCAATATTCCCAGCCACGTCAGGCAGCAGCCTTCGGGCCAGTTGAGAAACGATCTGCACAGAAAACTCACTACCTTGACTCGTGCTGCAGCCCAAAAGCCCCATCTCGTGCTTCGGCATCAATAGAGTGTGGGGACTACATCTCGTCATCGCATGCATTAGGTTAGACCAGTGCTGCTCCTTGGTGTGTCCATTCCCTTCACCGCTGCTTAGTCGGTGCGACGGCTGGCCAGCAAGAGCTGCTTCTTCATGGATTGGAAGGCCATGAGCATCCAGTAAATCGTAAAAGTCAGGGCGCTGATCCACCAGTTGCGCTCCGAGCGCCAACGCGTCGCGCGGTGTTGCAAGTCGGCTTCGTAGTGCTTTTCAATCCCAGTTATCTGGTAGTTGTAGCGTTTCTGGAGATCGTACGTTTGGCCTGTGCACATGATGACTTGTTGTGACAATGACCCGGGCGACAAACTACCTGCCAGGGCCACGAACGCAAGCCCTGTGATGACCGAAAATACTGGGATGCTAGCAATGTGGAAGTTCAAAATGAACTCGTTCATGCGCACCACCCCCTTGGCGACAGGCCTCGGGAACGGAATCGTGAGGAGAATGAGCCTACCATACACGTGAGCACTTGAACGGGTGACATATGCGTCCTACAAGATCACAGCGGGGGGAAGCAGCACATACGCCCATGCGGCCCAAATCGTCATTGTAGTCATCTCCTGGTGGAATCGTTAAAAGTCGAAGTGGGGCAAACTTCCCGGCACTTGGTGGTTGCATCCAATGCACAAAGCAGCTGCCAAACTGCCCGACAGCGTCCAACGGTCCTCTCAACGACCATTGCCATGTCCCACGACCCCCCTTTTTAACGATGTGTTGTGAGAAATGGTATTCGTGTAGTCATTTCCTGTGTGCTGCTGGCACGGAACCGTGAGCTTTAGTGCGGCCATGCCAGCAGCAGTGATGAACTCGCTCTGTTGATCCTTTCATCGCTTTATGATGCCGTCGAGTGACGAGAAAGTTACAATTTCGATTGTTGTAATTGATGGCAACATAGAGATTAAAGTTATGAAATATGCACGATTAGTCAGCGCGACGATTGACGGCAAGGAGCTGTTTTTTCATGGACTGGAAGGCCATGAGCATCCAGTAAATCGTAAAAGTCAGGGCGCTGATCCACCAGTTGCGCTCCGAGCGCCAGCGACTCGCTTTTTGCTGCAAGTCGGCTTCGTAGTGCTTTTCGATACCTGGAATAGTTTTGGTGTAGCGTTTTTGGAGGTCATACGTTTGGCCTATACCCGGATAACGCGGTGTCATCCAAAGAGAAATGCATGAAGCAACCATACCTGCTAGCGCAATAAAGGCGAAGAACGTGATGATGGATATGATGGGAATGCCTCCCAGTTCCAAGGAGAACAAGAATTCGTTCATTCGAACGATACCCTTGGCGATGAACTTGGGGAACGGAATCGTGAGAAGGAGGAGCCTACGTAGAAGAGACTGGTCAGGGACGTTCCTTCCATGGGTGGGGTCGTACAGCACAACTGCAGGAGGCAGCAAGACGTAGGCCCACGTTGCCCACATCGTCATGGTGACGTAGGGGAAAAGGATGAAATTCGACTATGTCGCCGGACGGCGTTTTTGCACTGGAGGAGCCGTCATTCTGAAACTACCAACATTCTGTAATTGAATTCACCACGCGGCACCGTTAAATTGGGGTGCTCCGAGGCAACAGCGCGATGCACGGATGCCCTGTCGCTTCAGTACCTCCATAATCTCTCTGTGTGCCACGACTTAAGAGAGTTTACCCATGCCAAGGAACCGGAGGCTATACTAATGAGCAACGTTCGCGGATGATGAGATCGCCTGTGGATTTCTTCACTCACGGAGACGAGTTTAGCTGCATCGAATGAATTGGCCACGACATTTGACAAGTTCTCCACAGCCGCGTCGTCCAGACGGAATGGGCTCGTGGACCTCAAGACTCCAAACGTGTGAGGCACGTTACAAGCTTTGATCCAGCGCACATTCACCCACACAAGCGGACAGCCCATACTGACATTTTGCCTACTCATACCATGCCTTCATGCTTCCAGCACTAGTATTTTTCAGGACGAAATCGTGATACCAAACACTAGGAGGTATCAGCCAACAGCAATGCGGACCTCAGTCTCATGAGCCTCTGCAAGGTTGGTTGATCGTTGGCTTCGAGCGCCTTTGGCACAATTTACGCTCTAGGTTCGACTCCAGCTCCATTTGGTCTAGGATATTGCATGAGGTGGTCATAAAGGCAATGGAGAGAAGTTGTCCTTGACATCTTTGTTCGCTCTTGCGCCTGGACAGCGCGGCGTCGCCCCCAATTCTATCACGGAAGAAAGTCAATGGCAGTCTCATTGCAATGACACACCCAAGGCCATCGCCGGCAAACTTCAACTGCATCTGTCGCATTTATCTTCTGGAACGTTCTAGCAGGGCAAATCCCGCAATCATTTTCAGCCAATCCCAATGCATCGCTTCAAAACTCCACCAATCACATCGTCGTATATGGTTGACGCTCAACATCGCCCTTCGATTGGTCGAATTCATCAGTGGTGCGGGCTGTGGACGACCATACAGGGCACGATACAGTACAACATCATACGTAAAATTTACTTGCAAAATGAATTGAAAATCCATGGATTTGCGTACAACCCGTACGTTCTGTACGGAAGTCCATGGTTGTTTCCAGCCACATCTCCTCCCGTTGGAAATTTGACGCATTTGCGAATTCTACCAGAAGTTCCGTCATGTTGCGCACAACTACCAAGGTACTGAAGCCCGCTGCCTCGAACGTGCGCGCCTTCTCGGCCGCCAGTGGCGCCGAAGTTATTGGGATCGATTTGGGTACCACCAACTCGTGCGTGGCGGTGATGGAAGGCAAGAACCCCCGTGTGATTGAAAACTCGGAAGGTTCCCGCACCACCCCTTCCGTGGTTGCTATCTTGGAAAACGGCGAACGCCTGGTTGGTATGCCTGCCAAGCGCCAAGCTGTCACGAACCCGTTCAACACGTTGTACGCCGTCAAGCGTTTGATCGGCCGCAAGTACCAAGACAAGGAAACCCAAGATGTGTCCAAGGTCGTTTCGTACAAGATTGTTGCCGGCCCCAACGGCACGGATGCCTGGGTCGAAGCTCAAGGCCAAAAGTACTCGCCTTCGCAGATTGGGTCCATGGTGCTGACCAAGATGAAGGAAACCGCTGAAGGTTTCCTCGGCAAGACGATTACCCAAGCTGTCGTCACCGTCCCTGCCTACTTCAACGACTCGCAACGTCAAGCCACCAAGGATGCTGGTAAGATTGCCGGTTTGGACGTTTTGCGTATCATCAACGAACCTACCGCTGCCGCATTGGCGTACGGTTTGGACAAGGCCGATGGCAAGGTGATTGCTGTCTTCGATTTGGGTGGTGGTACCTTCGATGTGTCGATTTTGGAAATCTCGGGCGGTGTGTTCGAGGTGAAGTCGACGAACGGTGACACCTTGCTCGGTGGGGAAGATTTCGACGAAGAATTGTTGCGCCACTTAGTATCTGAATTCAAGCGCGAATCTGGCATCGACCTGAGCGGCGACGGCCTCGCCATGCAACGTTTGCGTGAAGCCGCCGAAAAGGCCAAGCGTGAATTGGATGGTTTGGCCCAAACCGATGTGAGCTTGCCTTTCATCACGGCCGACGCGACCGGTCCCAAGCACTTGAACATCAAGATCACCCGCGCCCAATTCGAAAAATTGGTCGGACACTTGATCGAACGCACATTGAACCCGTGCAAGAAGTGCGTCAAGGACGCCGGCGTGACCAAGGAAGAAATCAACGAAGTCATTTTGGTCGGTGGTATGTCGCGCATGCCCAAGGTCCAAACCAGCGTGGAAGAATTCTTTGGCAAGCGCCCCAGCAAGGGTGTGAACCCCGATGAAGTCGTCGCGATGGGTGCTGCCATCCAGGGCGGTGTGCTTCGCGGCGACGTCAAGGACATTTTGTTGTTGGACGTGACGCCTTTGAGTTTGGGGATTGAAACGTTGGGGGGTGTCTTTACCAAGTTGATTCCCCGCAACACGACGATCCCGACCAAGAAGTCGCAAGTGTTTTCGACAGCGTCCGACAACCAAACCCAAGTCGGCATCAAGGTGTTGCAAGGCGAACGTGAAATGGCCGCTGACAACAAGCTCCTCGGTAACTTTGATTTGCAAAACATCCCCCCTGCCCCCCGCGGCATTCCCCAAATCGAAGTCAGTTTCGACATCGACGCGAATGGTATTGTGAACGTGGGTGCTCGTGACAAGGCCACTGGCAAGGAACAAAGCATTGTGATTCAATCGAGCGGCGGTCTCTCCGAAGATGAAATCGAACGCATGGTCCGTGAAGCTGAATTGAATGCGGAAGCCGACGCCAAGCGCAAGGAACTGATTGAAGCCAAGAACGAAGCCGACTCGTTGGTGTACACGACCGAAAAGACGTTGACTGAACACGAAGCCAAGCTCGACGCGGCGTTGGTGGACTCGGTCAAGGCCAGCTTGCAAGGCGTGCGCGACGCGATCGAAAAGGACGACCTGGAAACCCTTAAGGCGGCCTTGGAAGAGTTGAACAAGACCAGCATGAAGATTGGCGAAGCTATCTACAAGCAAGGCAACACTGCGGATGCTGGCGAAGACAAGAAGGACGACAAGGAAGATGTCCATGATGCCGAATTCAAGGACAAGAAGCCTTAAATCCCGTATTTTAACACATTCACACAATAGAGTTGTATATAAGTTTCGCGACACTACGGAGAATACACTCGCACAGTAACGCCGTCATGAGGCGCATGGAACAACTAGTCTGGCACGTGGCAATGTACTTGCGCACTTATCGACAGTGAACAGAAGGAAGGCACAAGTGCAAGAACGTTATTGCGAAAGCAACCTACTAACGACAGGCTCAACATCTTATTCGACAAAAAGAGACCATCGTGCTGGACGTGGTCGCTATCGTGGACTCCCACCGATGCAAGGCCCATCGCGCTTCGACGACAGCGGCGGGCCTGCACGATGCATCAAGAATTATTGGCGCGTGGCGTCGACATCAATCGCGCCACGCGATTGGCTACGTGATGATCCTTTTCGATGTTTGATTGGTTGAAAAATCGAATTCGATGTTGAAGCCACTCTCAAATTTGGCGGACGGTCCATCATCACACGGCCACCGCGCACGTTGCTCCTTCCTCACGCCCGACGAGGTAGACCCAAGGCACGTGAAGATGAACACGTCAGTCCATGTGTGTATCCGCGTTCGTCCTCTGCACCCTATGGAACGAATCGACGACGACTACCTCTGCGTAAAAGCTCATGAAAACCACGTGACCATCGCAAGCCAGACGTTTGCATTCGATCATGTGTTCGGTCCCGATTCCCAGCACGAAGACATTTGGCCTTGTGTGATCCCCTTGATTGACTCGGTGTTCAATGGATACAATGCGACGATTATTGCATACGGCCAGGCAGGTACTGGAAAAACGTTCACGATGGGATGTTCGCATAGTTCGTTTGTGGCCTCTCCAAAGGAGCGCGGGATCCTACCTCGCGCTCTTCATGACGTGTTCTCTCGTATCGCTGCCAAGGCCTTGGACGTTCATGGGTATCACACAAAAGTAACCTTGCGCTTTTTCGAAATCTACCGAGACGAGGTGTGGGATTTATTGTCCCAGGCAGAAGCGTATAACACGACGTCTCACGCGTTCACATTGGAAAACGCCAAGCATAACCGAGCCCATGATGCGTGTGAAATTGAAGTGTACTCTGCTGATGAGTGCATTGCATTACTCGACAAGGGGACATACTTTCGGACGACAGGATTGAACAACGAGTCCAGCCGATCGCACGCCTTCTTTGCGCTGACTATGCACGAGTACGTCCCAGCCAACTCAAGGCACATCAAGGACAAACTCGAAGGCTCCGTTGTGGAATACGACGTGCGCAGCTGCACCTTCAGCTTCGTTGATTTGGCTGGATCTCAAGCGCACCTCCAAACCTACGTGCATGACTACAACTTCCTCGATTCCGCCAAGGACCTCTCGGTCCTTCGGAATGTGATCAACGCGCTGGCAGACGAAGCGGCGCAAGGTCGGGCCCATATCCCATATCATGACTCCGCATTGACATGCGCACTGCAGGATGCACTGGGTACGTTTCGCTAATTTAATGGTCGCAGCGTGTACTCTCAGCCTGTTTGTGCAGGAGGGAATTGCATGACCTTGGTAATCTTTTGTGTGAGTCCCGCGGGCAAGGACATTGCCGAGACAAAACGTTCGTTGTGCCTCGCAAATCGAGCGCGTCACATTCGAAACAAACCCCTGGTCAACCAAGCGGTGAATGTTTTCGACGGTCTGCGCCAACAGGAACTTGGGATTGGGCAGGTGGCTTTGGGTGGTCGAGCTGAAGACGCAAATATAACACTGAGTGAAAAGATGACGGTTCAGTGTGGAGGCGAAGATGTGGACATGATTCAAGGGCACATACGGGCTATAGAAGCTCTTCATCAAGCAAAACACGACCGCACCAATTCGCGCAATCGGCCTTTGGGGACACTGTCAAGCGCTGAGGGTGGAATGTGTTCAGGCGATGTTGGGCAAGAAGACTGGAGAATTATGGACGGAGAGGCCGCGGACGCCAAGCTCGACGACGAATTGCTCATGCTGATGATGGCAATGGAAATCAACGTCAACACACAACCACAACTTGCGCCTAGTTGGATTGCTGTCTCTATGGACGATTCTGAAGATGAATCATTGCCAAATGCGGTCTGTCAAGATATGACGCACAAAAGGGCTGCCGGTCAAGGCCATGCAATGACGGTTCCATCTGCCTGCTCCTCAGACTTGCTCCAGCCTGGGTGCCATCAACTGAACTCGACCTGTGCTACAAGTCTTGGCCGTGTTTGTCCTACCAACAACAGGAGGGCTGCAGAGCATCCCGTCACGCTGAGCGGGGCTTGGAAGCAAGAGGAGCTACCCGAGGAGCAGACCACACCGCAGAAACAGGCTTCGAATCGCATTGAACGTGAACAAGCTCTAACGTTGAACGAGATTGTACAAACCTTAACCAGCCCCAGGACACTCAACAAGAGAATGCTTCAAAAACTGCACCGAAATACAAAGAAGTGCGAGGACATGCGCGAACTATTTGAAGCAATGGCAAGGGCCTTGGACGAAAATGAGCGCTCCCTTGTTGAAGAGCAAAACAATCTATTGGAGAAACTGGACAAGATGCAGTGTCCAGCAAACGACCCACGGCACATTCAACTCTTATTGAAGCTCCAAGTCAAAGACGGCGAGCTGACTGACCTGCGCAAAAAACAGGACGACTTGAAGCGGTTTGAAAACGTCAAACGCAAAAGTGGCATTTTACTAGCAAAGTACCGGCTGTGCTGCCCCACACTCCCATGCCTAGAGTAGCGACTCCACTGCGAAAGCTCGAGCTGTTGGGTTCAAATACATGCATGCCCTCTGCCGATGGCTCTGTGTCAAAAAGCGCTTGTTTTCACTTCGATGGAAATCCAACAGGTCAAGTCGCAATCACCCACTCGCCTCCTCGGCTGCCACAACCGCAGTTGCGATACTGGCGCACAAACAGGGCAGCGAGTTGCGTGCTTCACGAGGAGGAAGGAAGGTCCCATGATGGCCCAAGTCAGTTCGCATGGAAGAAATTTCCTGGAGGAAGAAACTTCCTGAATCTGTGTGGTAAGTCTCATTTTAGAATATGACTTTTCGACAACAAGATGACGACAACCACCTCAAGACGCATTGCGAAAAGCTTCGTGTCGGCTGCCCAGCAAGAAGGCGTCGGTGCAACCGTGAGACGATCGATCGGCCACCCCTTGCTCCGGCGCCTGGATCCGTTCCTGATGCTGGATGAATTCCACGTCGCCCTGCCGGGGGGATTCCCCGACCACTCTCATCGAGGCTTTGAAACGATTACATACTTGCTCCCACACTCCCCCTGGAAGATGCTCCACGAAGACTTTTGTGGTCATAAAGGCGAGCTTGCCCCTGGTGTCCTCCAGTGGATGTGCCCTGGGCGTGACATTGAGCACGCTGAAATGCCAGCGAGTTGCGACGCCCCTGCCATCGGCCTTCAGCTGTGGCTCAACTTGCCAGCGCATAAAAAGATGATAGACCCCAAGTACCAAGAGATTCCCGCAGCAAAGTTTGCCAAGGGTGCGACAAGGCAATGTCGAGGCGATTGTGATCGCTGGCGAAGCCATGGGGGAACAGGCCAACGTGTTTACGAATGTCCCGATCTCCTATGTGCATTTTACACTCACCGGCTCATCCACGCACTTCCATCCGATCCCCACCGATCACAATTCGTTTGTATATGTCATCTCTGGGTCGGGCCGCATTGGTGGGGACTCTGTCGAGGCGCATTCCGTGATCCTACTCACGGCAGATGAAGGCCAGCACGGCATCACGTTGGAAACGAACGGGGAAGAATTGCAGTGCGTGGTGTTGTCGGGGGAGCCCATCCGCGAACCGATAGAGCAATACGGACCATTCGTCATGACGACGCGGGCGGAACTCCAGCAAACGGTCCAAGACTTCCAGCTCGGGCACAACGGGTTTGAACAAGCGAAGGCGTGGCGGTCCCAGATTGCTCAGTTGGCGCACATGCGTTGGCAAAGTCATGTTAATTCCATTTCGTTTGCATTGTGAATCGAAACGACGGTGCGAGTGTTCGAAACCGCCAGCCAATTCCAACGACGACGTGAACGATGGCGTCGCCCGGCGTGACGTTGGAAGAGCTCGTGCCGGAGGTGGCTCATGTCTTCGCGATCCAAGAGTCGGCCTTGATGAACTGCATGTCGATTCTGACGACGACCATTTCGCGCCAGGAGGAAGAGAACAAGGCGAAAGCGACTGCAGCCGACATCGTCCAGCTGCGCGGGGATGTGAAAAAGGCTGCCGAGGTGGCCACCGAATTCAAAAAGACGATCCAGCGACTGGAAAAGATGCACGAGAGATTGCTTGCTGAGCTCCACGAACTGCGCCAGGAAAACGCTGCAAAGGACGCAGCGGTGGCAACGCTCGAGCGCCAGCACGAACAACACTTGATCGCGTACGAACAGCACTTGGAGGAACTCGACCGACGGTTTGACTATGTGTCCCGTATCAAGGCCGAGCAGAAAGAGGTCGCGCGGAGACTCGAGATGCAAGAGAGGAGTTACGCGGAGCTCAAGTTTGGCATGGCGATGCTGTCCAAGTCGATTGGCGACGACAATGGCGAGGTGTCTTCAATTGTTCCCCTGGTGCCGTTGGTTCCTGTGATCGGCCGCACCAGCCCCGAGCATCGATCCATGAAGCACATCATGTCTGTGGCCCACATGAACTCTCGACGGCCGACGTTGGCGACCGTCGCTGCGTTCACTGCTGCGAATCAAGGCAATGTTGTCATCGACTTGAATGACGAGTTCGATGAGCCAGTGATAAAAGCCATGTCGAGAAAATCCTCAGCCACCGACCATGACGCGAGCGAGCGCGGTAGCCACACGGACCGATCCGACATGACTGTGATGGTCGACGTGACGGCGGCAGTGCTTGCCAGACAAGGCTCGACGCTCTTGAATAAGTCGTCTAGCAAACCAAGGTCGACGCCAAGCTCTGCAGTCCTGGCACGACGCCCAACCATCGCGAGATCCGCTCCTCAAACCAGCGCAATCGGGGAATCCAACGCAACTCCAGTGCTTGGAGCACGTATCGTTGGCCCAAGTTTAGACACGTCGGAGAAACTTGACGACTCTGTTCTTTTGCATCAAGCGACTCAATCCCTCCTCGCGCCAATCGTGCAAAGTCCCCCCGCCTTGTCGACGCAGGATCAAGTCGAAGCAATGGCGCCTGCTCGAACCGGTGTAGCCGACCACAACGAAGTTCGAGCTCCACTCGAGACCGAGTCGCAACAAGAAGGTGAGAGATCTTCCGATGCATGAGTTGGAAGCGATGTTGAAATCACGGGCAGTGGAGGCCACAGCTCTCGCGACATCAACTTCTCTTGACGCTACGATCGGGACACTGGCAGTGGAGGCAGTAGCCACAGGAGAGGCAGGCGAGCAGCAACGCAAAGACTCGATTCTTCTTGTGCATGCACCGATAGACTTGAATCCTCCATCGGCCCTTATTGTCCAAGAAGGACCTCTTCGCCCTGCTCCAGCGATTCGAGATGCTGAGACTATGATGCACACTCGTCTTTCCACCCAACCGTCGACAAGCGAACGGAGCAGTCCACTTCTACTGCCCGAAGTCGCATCACCACGTAAGGCCAGCGTCACAGCTGGGCCGCCCCTGGCACAACTCGATCCAGCCATGAACGAGTCCCAAATCGTTCCAATGCCAGCTGCGGAGCCTACGGACTTTTTCGAGAAGGCGGCCAATCCCGTAAAGCAGCGATCGGTCAAACAATTGGCCGCACCAACTGCGCCGGTCATCCAAACCAACTTGGAACGAACATTGACGATGGCACTTCCCCAAAGCAATCACTCTTTCGTCGCAGAGAAATCTACGAGTCAAGCGAGTGTCGCTGCGGACCCACTTCCTCCCCCAGCAGACAGCGACTATACCAGCGTGTCCGAATCGTGTCATGGTAGCTTGGCATGTTTGTTTCAACGCTTCACGGTCTCATATGTGGTGGTGGTGCATCCAGAGGCTGCCATGATCCGATCCCACGCAGAGTACCGCTACTTGTGGCACTGGGCGTACTCGAACATCAAGGCGCTCTGTCGCATGCATGTACTGTGCCTCCAAACGAGTGGTTGTGACGTGAGATTGATGCGACTGCAACATGATCAGGGCAAACAAAATGTCGAGCAGCTCCTGTCGGGCGCGAAAAAGGACACAGTCGGGTCTCGAGTGCGTCAAATCGAAGATGCGATGGATGCTGTCCACCAACACCTTCAGCACCTGCGCGACAAGGTCGACGGCCTCAACACGATGCAAACCGACCTGGCCAAACTCCACCAGGGCACGACGGCGCTGGCCGACCAAGTGATCGATCTGCGGGGCGTGTGCAACCAAGTCGAAACCAACACGGTCGAGGTCAAAGCCCAGCTCCTCCACCTCGAGCGCGTCGTCCATGATTTTGAGCAAAGGTGCGCTGTGACATCGAAGCATGGTCCCGTTCCAACAATTTCCCATTTCGTGTAGCTTCGTGGCATCGCTGCATGGGCCCAGTCCAAACTCCGATTCCCCACGCCCGATCGAACCGGCGGTGCCTGTCGCTGCTTTTGACGCCCTCCAAGCACAGGTCACCATGTTGGGTATGGCGGGCCGTGCTGCCACTCAGACCATCAAACGCTCTCTCTTGAGTAGAGACCTCGCTCGGTCGGTTGGACGCTTTCATGGCGTCCTGTGCGTCTGCCGACACTGCGACCAAGATGAAATTGCAAGCGATCGAGTCCACCCAAACGACCCATGCGCAAGTGATGGAAAAGGAGCTCGGTAAACTCGCTGAGGACAACCGAAAGAAAGCCACCGACCACAAGCGTGACCTTGACGACCTCGCGGCGTGCGTGAATGCTGCCGTGGATCGGCTGTACGTGTGGGTACATTTCGTGACCGACGCCATCCATCTCGCTTGCTCCCCCGACGCCCCGACGGACTCGACAACGTATCAAAGTAAGCCATCGTGCCCTTCATCACGACACATGCACACTCCATTGTCAAACGACTTCATGTATGGCTAGCACTCATGTCAACGTTTCGGTCCAAGTATGCCGCTCTTGGAGCGAAGCTGCTTACGTCAAAGATGCACAGTCCCAACTCTGCGACGGACACCGCCATTGCAGCCGTGTGCCGTCACGTCGATGGTATATGAACATTATGAGCGCTTCCGTCGGTCGATGGCTGGGGGTGACCCAGCTGGATTGAATCGTGAGGTCTCATGCGCGCATCGCTGTCATTTTTAGCCATGGCCGACGCGAACGATCGAGACGTCGACAAGTGCATGCGTTCCGGCATGCAGGCACTTGCTTTGTTGCTGGACAACTTGGTTGCAAGTGTCGCTGTTGACAGGACTGGGGATGGCCGCAGCGTGCTGCCGCTCGTTCGGCTCGTGCGTGAATCGATCGTCGAAGCCAAAGCACTCGCGTGTATCGGTGTCCTGTTTGGACGATTTGGTCGCGTCCAGGTGACAGCAAACGCGCTGGCGACTGCTCTAGACGGTACGCTAGCCCCTCGCCGCGCTGACACTACACATGCGCATGGTGGATGGACGAGCCACGGCATGATGCGATCGTGTGGTTGCACAGACACAAAGGGCGCCGTGGGTCGCCAGGCCAAGGAAATCCAAGACCTCAACCTGTTGCACACTGTTGCCAAAGCACTGACGACCAAGGTCGACTACGTTTTCAATAACACCCAGGTACGAATCGCGCGTTCGAGAGAGCTCGTTTGTTGTCACTCGCGACCACAGATGATGATCGTGGAGGACGATTTGAAGAAGGCTGTCGCGCGGTTAACAGATGAAAGAGAACAACTTCGCGTGGACCTGGACGCGAGCATCAAGCAATTAGTCGCGGCGTCCAGTGAGCTAGAAATGACCTTGGGGCGGGAGGTGGGGTGGCAAGACAATGCAAGCCTCGCCATCTCATGGGTTGTACGCAGATGACGGCGCTGGCAAGTCGGTTGCACACAAAGGTTGACCGCGCCGAGGTCGGGATGGCCCATCAAACCATGCAAGACGGTATGGTATATGAAAGATACCTCGATTCTTTCAAGGTCGAGTCTAGAAATCGAGCGGTTGGCGAACAGCGTTGTCTCCCACGATGAATTTGTCGTCCTGGCAGAACGTCTCAAGCGGAAGCCCGACGCGAATGACATTCGGGCTTACGTGCGGCAAAAGATCTCGTCGCTTAAGCTGGCGCAGACCGACACCAACTCGGATGCGCCGCTCCTGGGGTCAGTGCCCGTGCGATGCATGTCGTGCCAAAACGTCGTCGAAGCCAAGGTGCAACCTGCGGCGTCGCACGAGGCCAAGCAACGCGAGGTGCTTCCGTTCACGACGTCGTCCATGCGCCATGTGCAAAAACACAAGTTGGATGCCATGATGAAGGCCAAGGCTAGTCCAAAGTAGGAGAACTGTGAGGGCAGGTGCGCTTTTGCACAAACTCTTCGAGACGCAATAAAGCGATACGTGGCAATTACGAACTCCATCGCTTGATCGTGCGGGATGTGTGCGCTGGCATCTTGTCCGAGTGTCGCCCCCAACGACTCCACGAAAAACCGCAACCCACATCCAGCAGAACACTGCACTGTGCCAGACGGCATTGGTTAACGTAAGGACGCGGTCCACGCAGCGCCAGGGATGCTTCGAGAGCCATCGACGCATGAGCAGCGGACTCTGCATGTACCTCCATGTTGCCTTTGACCACATGCGGTGGGTTCGCCATGCTGATTGGTTCAATTCGATTGGCTCGTCAATCCAACCCGACCAAGACATGCAGGACGCGCCGCTGCCGCCACGCGGCCATGTCCCTCTGAGGTACGTACATGTGGGCCGACCAATGGATCCTGAAGCATGGGGTGCCTCGACGCAGAGACAAACGCCGTCCGTCGGAGGTGCTGGTTGCGGAAGATCCGTCCATTGAACTCGTTTGTGCGACAACGCGGTCGACATCGGTCGATGTGTCCAAGCTGCAGGCAGCGTTGTTGTCCCTTCCAGAAGACCGATGGTCGGAAGAGTACCAGACAAAACACAACGTGTCCTTGCGCCGTCCATTCCACGACAAAGTCGGCGTGAACAAGATCATTTGCATCTTTTCCGACAATCACCTTGAGCACGTGTACATGCTCCCAGAGTGGACGCATTGGCAGCCGCTCGTTGCGCCGATCTTCGAGCATCTTCAGATCCCTCTTGACCGAGTCGTTCGCTGCCTCTTTGCGCGCATGCCACCCAAGACGTTGATTCCGCCGCATCACGACAACGGGCCGTGGGTAGCGCGCACCCATCGCATCCACGTGCCGCTGGTCACGTATCCAGAGGTTTTGCATCTCCATCACGGGAGCTTTCAATGAAAAGAAACCTGTGTCCAATTAGGTCGAATTCAAGAGCGGCCGCGATGAAGCGTCCATGGAGCGCTACGCTTTCAACGTCGGCACCGTTGTCGAACTCAACAATGCAGCCAAGCATAGCGTATACAACGGCGCGTCTGACTGGCGGATCCACATGATCTTTGATGTGCTGGCAGATCCATCCGAGGCTGTAGACGGCGCCGCTTCCACGGCGCCCATCGTCTCGTACGTCCGACGCCTCTCTCGTATGTTGTCAATGGTGTGTGAACAGGACGCTGCAAGCGGGCCAGCTTTGCCGCCAAGTGCGCGGCCGCGTCGAGCTCGTGACTGAGCTAGACCAAACGTCGACGGAAGCAGCGACAAAAGTGGCAGGCGAGCTGCTCGTGCAACTCAAGAAACGCCTAAGCCGAGAGGTACACTGGATCGCTGTGGTGCAATTTTCTCGGTTGATGGCGAATGATCATTAGCATGGCGAAGCGTTGGCGACGGGCATTCGGCACTTTTTCATTGAACAAATTACTGCAGTGGAATTCGTGGATGTCGTGCGATACAACAGTCCAGACTCCATGCACGCCGACGTGCTCCAATTGCTCGAGACAGTCGACCCCGTTATGGCGAAGGAGGCGGCAGATGCGCTGGCAAGTTCCACAGACAGCTCCTTCGGTCCATCGTACTGCATTTTGGGGGCGCAGAAGTGCGGCACGACGTCGCTTTTTCGCCAGTTGGGGTAATATCCATCGCCGGCAGTAGCTGCCTCAACGTGATTTATAGTCAGCATCCTCGAGTGTTGAATGGAAAGCGGCGCGAACCTCATTTTTTTGACTGGATGTGGGGCCAAGCGCTGGCTCTGCGCGTCCCGCCCACGGCGCCGACGCAGGTCCTCTGCGATCGCTTGTTGAAGCATTTTGCATTCCTTCCCAACGGCGCGGTGGATGGCACGACCGCCCATGACATGCGGTAGCAGCTCAAACCGTGCTTTACACCGACACCTCCTCTCTCTCATGACATGTTGCTTGGGCTTTTCCAATAGATGCAAGTACTTGATGTCGCTACAGGCCCCGCTGGAGACGTTCGACCCGCTCACGATGCTCTTGGCGGACTCGACGCCCAGCTACTTATTATACGGCTCCCCCGTCGCGCAGCGCATGCGCCAGTTGCTCCCGTCCACTCGTTTCATTGTCGTGTTGCGCAACCCGATTCAGCGCGCGTACTCGCAATACCACATGACAGCCGACCCGCACGGCACGCCACACCAGCTCGCGATGCGCAAAGCTGTGCAAGGCAAATCTTTTCAAGACGTCGTCGACGAAGACCTGCGGCGGCTCCAGGTATATCCCAACCACAACCCGTCACTGCGATGCTATCATTGCTCGCATCTAGGGGGTCCAAGCAGCTCCAACTTCGCTGGAAGCGTTCCAGGCGTACGCTGACGCCCTCCCGCAGGACCACGGGTCGCACTCGTACCTTGGCCGCGGGTTGTACGCGCTACAGCTCCGCATTTGGTTCCAACACTTTCCCCGCGACCAATTTCTCGTTTTGAACGTCGATGCCATGGACACTCCCGAAGCCACACAGGTGCGCGCTGACTTCTACCAAGTTATCTTGCCATCTTTGACCGCACCGCTTGCTAGACGACGCTCCATCACGTGTGCCAATTCCTGCGGCTCCCGCCCTTCACCCTCCAGGACTCGGCGCGGCAAAACACGCGTGCGTATGCCCCCATGGACGATGCCATCCGCGACAGCTTGCGTGCGTTCTATGCGCCGTACAATGCCATGTTGCACGACCTCCTTCCCGACTTTGCCTTTTCGTGGTCGTAAATAGACGCGATTCATTTGGTCGTTCTACGATTTGCCGCCGCCGCCCGTGCCAGGCGGGCACTTGTACTCGGGCGGAAGTAGGTAATTCTGCCACGCATTGAACGCATACTGCGCCGTCCCGATGTTCTTGCGAGCATTTTCACGCCGCACGCCGTACGTCCGCAGCAGCTGTGTCCATTCCGCAATGCGCTGGCTGTCGCTGTTGTCCGTGTCGCGGTCGATGGCGAGCCGCACGGACGCGCTGGGACAGCTCCGTGCGCGTTCGACCATCCACGTCGCCTCTTCCAGGGTCACCGACATGGCCGTCCGGTCTTTCCCGCTCTTGCAGCACGTCACACGACCGCCACCCACGTGCCGGGCGATCCACGATGTTGTGGCGACGATATCCATCACTTTTTCAGGTTTCGCTTGCTCAATCTTGGCTTTCACTGTGGCCCACATCGCCATGATCGACGGTGGCGCCGAGATCGCCTCCAAATACGCTTCAAACAACCGACTGCTTTCGACATTGATGTCTTCTTGGAGCTGACTGCGCCCAACTTTATTTGCCACGGTCTGTACTTCGTTCATGCCTTGATTGAAGAGCACGGGAACCACGTGGATGTTCAATGACAATCCCGACGGAAGGTCGACGAAAGGAGGCTTGTACACCGCTCCAGACGCGCGGTCTTGACCAGGGATGCGGTGTGCACTTGGCAATGGCGACGTGGAGGCGTCGCCAAAAATGATCGGTAGCGAAATGACGAGGCCGTTCGGGCCGTGAGGCGTGATTTGAACATCAACGGATGTCGCTGGCGGCACCGCATGCACCTGGATCGTCACGTGCGCCAAAGCCTTGACCGCTGCATCCATGTCTCCGAGCATTCCCGCCTCCGCCCCCACCGTACTCAGCAACGACTCGACGCTGAAGAGAAAGCCATGCTCTTGCAATTGCTTCAAGTACAGGGCCGGAGTCCGTGGCACGAACGGCGATGCATCGGACGAGTTGTGCATGTGAACGTAGAGTGTCTGTTGAAACGACGTGACGAGGGCGGTCAAAGCTTGGCTGAACGCCACGTCGAGGCGCTGGTCAATGTGCCACTCCAACGCGTGCATGTCTCGCTGCAGGACGGCTAAATCCGCGCCAATCGCTTGAGTCGACAAGTCCCGCAGTCTGCAGCCGCACGCAGATCAACCCACAGACTTCGAGAGGACACAAGGAAGCTTACCGTTCCCAGTTCTCGCGTAGCTGGCGAATCCCTCCTTGACTAAACCCGTACACGTGGGCTGCAAACGCCCCCACCGTGACGGTGCCGAACAAATGGTGGTACGCAAATGGAGGCTGATTTGTGTCGAGCATGGGGGTCGGCTCGTCCCATCCGGCCTCGGTTGCTTCAACGGGTTCTGGCACCATGGAGCCCAGGGTCAACAGTTGTGCGTGGAGATTCAATGCGACAAAGCGCAGCTCGGGGTCCGCTTTCTTTGTGCTGGGCTTGAACGTGTGGCACCGCGGGGTCGTGTCGTGCGCATACGTGAGGAGCGCCGCCTCGACGTCAGTCATGTACTTTTCCATGCACTGGATCATCTCGACGCGCCACTTGTGGTTGGTTCGGTTCCGTTTATTGCCCTGCAGGTGATAAATCATGTCGCTGAGCAAACTGCGGTTGTCGTCGGATGGAGTCGACTTGGCCGATGACGAAGTCTCCACCTCAGCGGCCGACCTCAATTGGTTGAGCTTCTCGGTCAAATCCACCAAGATAACTTGCAACAGTTGAAAGGGAATCGACCACGTAAAGGGGCTCTCGACCAGCTCTTCTTCAGCCATCCATCCAACCTCTTGCCACCCAAATGCCCGCGTCATGCGCTGGGACGTTGGCTCGATGGTAGAATATGCCTCGCATCGAGCGACGAGCAGTCGGTTGCTCAAAGACGGATGGATCGGGTCCCATGGACTGTGCTCCAAAGCCCCATCATCAAGTCGAAACGATTGCGCGCGGCCGGGAACAAGCGACTGCAGATCGCGCAGAACCACCTCGCCTAGGAGTTGCGGCGCCGAATCTTTCAACGCAGACGCGCTACGGACAGCATAGACCTGCAATCGAATGACGTCACCTCGTCGTGGAACGTTCAAGAGGACATGGTAGATAGGGCTCTCTCCAAGGCATACATCCGTTCGTGCAATCTAATAGACACATGAGCATCAGCGTGACCGTCAGTCGCTGAAAGGCACAGCTTCAACATGATTTTTATGCTGGGTTGGTGGTACCTCTGCAGCGTTTGCGGTGGATGTAGCGACGACGAAGGTCCCATTGCCGTCGCTGTGCTGCCCACCGAGCGTTTTGTCCTGGTTCGAACTATTTAATTGCAGGCACCGAATCGACAAGTACAGCGCAGGCTCGAACAACAAAGAAGTATAAATGTGCGGGGACGGGGGGGTTAGCTGTGGCAGCGGCGAAGTGGACTCGATTCGATGTGTTTGAGGCTTCATGATTGTGATGGCACTGTGGCTCTTCAGCGGTCGCTGCCACTTGGTTTGGTTGTGCGAATCCAAGACAGTGGATGGTTGTTTCCGCAGCAGTGGCGTCGTCTCGGCGGTCGGGGCATGAAAGGAGGACGTCCACAGGCGAGAGTCCACCTGGCGCATCAAAGCTAGGAATAACACGCACGGCACCATCTCGGGGAGAACATAGCCGACGAGGATGCACATGTTGGGGTTCTGGATCGCGCCGCATTCCTTGTTCGACCATGGCCGCTGAAAGTACAGAACCGTGCGCAGGGCAAACACGCCGGACGACAGCAACAGGACGGTGTTGAGGAACGCAAGCGCGCGGTAAAGGGCTTGAATTGTCGAGTCGGGTAACTCGCCGACGAGTCGTTGCACGCGAAGGCGCATCTTCCAGCTGAGGTAGAGCATACCGCCGGCACAACCCAGGCTTCCCAGTGCCACCAGGAGCGCAGGCAGCAGGTCGGACCAGAAGTTGATATGAACTCGGGGCTCCTTGTCAAGCTTGATGGGCGCTGCGGGGCTGACAAGCTGCAGCACGAGCACAAATACGTAAAAGACAAAGTTCACGGCGAGGTAGGTATTCCAGATACGTTTGGAGCGAGCCGACATGGCTGGGTTGACAATGTCGAACCAGAAGAACACTTGGAAGAGGACGAGCGAGAAGAAAATGCACAACGCCAGTCGGTTGATGATATTGCGAGCCGATGAGTCGTCTGTCACGAACGACATGGACCGGATCAAGCTGAAGGTACCGACTAAGTACTGGAACACTTTCAACCGCGTGATGGGCAGAGACTGTGGCACGACGCTGCGGTACAGCGCCGCCAGACCCACGACGACATACACCGTCTCGCAGAGGATGGTTATGGACGTCGTGGGTGTCGGAAGCTCTACGAACTCCCCCATGGACGCTTGGAACCCCATCACACGATGGTGCTTTGCATGGAACGGTCGGATCAAAATGCACCAATCAGATCGCTCGGCAAAAAGTCAACGACCGACACCATGGCGCACGTGCCAGAACCAACATGCTAGCGGCCTCGACGCAGCCAGGATCACTCCCTTTTCCCAGCAAGAAGGTACCGAGGCTAGGCGTCGAAAGGTCGGTGGAGCCATCGCCACATACGTGTGAGGTTATGTTACGAGCTCGTCGAGCAGGGATGGTCCTAGTTGTTTTATCTATTGCGTTCGTTTGTGGCGTCAACCTCCTCGTGAAGCAGGAGCCTGCAGCTTGATTCGAGGTATAGGGACAGCTTCTCCCTCCGGAAGGGATTCTGCGTTTTGGTGGTAGTGTTCGAGCTGGCCGATGTACTCGTTGAAGGACGTTCGATCGTACGGAGTTGTCCGCGTGGCACTGCGGCAGCCTTCGAGAGCTTCCAGGAGCCGTTCGTCAAAGGGGAGCCAGAGCGGGTGGCGCTGGAGCGCGACAATGTCAGTGTCAAGCCCGAGAAGAATCGCATCGGATCGAGACCCGATCTGCCGCCGGTCCCCAAACAAGTAGAGCAGGACGAGATGATAACAGAACCGGACGTCGCGGAACCAGTGGCGAAAGAGGTGGTCGAACGCGTCGTGCAGCGCTTGCAGGAGAGATGACTGCAAGTTCATGTCAAACTGGCCGACGCTGTGCAGCAAAAATACCTAGAACGCATCCCCATCGGTGAGTCAACCCTCGCCATTCGAAAACCATACCAAGATCGACTTGAGGCGGTCGACGCGGTCGGAAAAGAGCATCTTTCGCACGTGCTTGACGAGGAGTTGATGCAGCGACGGGTCTTGAAATACGTCCATGGGTACTACACACAAAGCATAAGATGCGATCTCGTCTCGAGTACGACGTACACACGGCGAGCCAATTCTCGAGGTGGCCGACGCACGGGGGCACTGCCCGCACAAACGGGCTGGCTGTGTGCTTGAACAGGATCACCAAAAAGTCGTACGGGGACTGCGTGAGCCCGATGATTTTCGTGGACGTGGCAAACACAACCTGGGGGTACAATATTTCAATGGGAAAATCCGTGTCGACTTTCATCCGGCGCTGGTGCATCAAGTCGAACCGCACGAGGTTCGAGTCGTCGTCGCATTCCAGCGTTTGCAACGTGTATGCCTTCTCGAAGAGGCGCAGGCCGCGGTCGTGCAGGTACCGGTACGCTGGGATATCTCGCCACGGAATGTGCCCGCGGCTGGTGCGGAGAATATGATGCGTCATGGCTATCCACAGCGCGAGGAACATGCTGACGCAGAGCGTGCTCTGGGCATGGACGGGCGACAAAGTCGGGGATGTGGACGCGACCAAGTCGTCGCCGTCGGATATCTGTGCTTCGCAATGGGAGGTGTCGCAAGTGTCCTCCGACGGGTCGTCGATCTGATTGTTGTAGGGTTCATTTGAAGTCTCCGCCAGCGGTTGGAACACCGGTGGGCAGATCGATTTCGTGCCGGGAGGGGCGTCGCTGATGTTTGTGTCCAGGAGCTGCGTCAAGGTGGCGTAGAGGCACTCATCGATCGCTCGCAACGACGGCTGGACGAGGGGAATATCGTCGAGGTGCCAGCCAAAGAGCGCCGGATTGTCGTCTTCAAAGAAAGTCCGCTTGGCCATGCTTGACCGGCGGTGGTGCCGCGGCACTTTCCTCGGCCCCGTGGTCGATCCATTGAATCCCTTTGCATCAAACGTGTCCAGGAGTAGTGTCTGTGCGTGGGGAAAGCGGCAGAACGCAATGGAAACGACCGAGTTGTAGATCGTCGACGCCATGATGGACCGGATGTCCGTGTGCGATGCGTAGCGCAAGGTGCGATGGAGGAGGTAGAGGAACGTCGTGAGAAGTTGGGTCGGGTCGGACGAAAACGGTAGGTGTGGCTCGTCTGCGGCTGAAGCCGACTTGGATGAATGCGTGCGCTGAAGGAACGCCTTCTTCTTGAGGGCCCGCCGCGGCGTCGTCGAGGAGCTTGAAGCGTTGTTGTCGCACACGGCGGCAGCATCCGCCGTTGCGCGGAAGGCCTCATACACCTTGTTGAATTCGCGCCGTTCCATGATTTTGACGATCACGAGCTCTGATTTCTCCCACTTCATCTTTTCGACGAAGTCCACTGTGGAAGACGACGTGTCAGCACAAGTGTGCATCATGCTCTCGCACGTCGCGAGAAGATATTCCCACAGATCAAGAAAGAGCTCGGCGGCGTCGCCGACCGACGGCCGCGTCTTGGACGACGTGTCCACGTCGATCCCCATCGACCAGTCCAGTTCTTCGAGAATGTCGGCTCGTAGCAGGGGGCATGGGTGTGGTGTGAACTGGTAATCGTGGTTGGATTGCGACGCAATTTCATCGTGGTTTCCCAAGAGGCGAGTCGGTTGATAGTGCTGTCGCGATTTCGTCACGACTCGCTGTGCAGTCTCGAGGAACGTTGTCGACACCGTCGCGTACGATTGAAGGCATGTGAACGCAACAGTAGGTCCATTGGTCTTTGCACGCTGCTTATCTTCGGCTTTGGGCCGGGACACGACCCTTGCAAGCGCGAACCGCAGGCCCTGGCCGACGACCATGTTGGTTGTTGGTAACTTGTGTGCCCTCTGACGCAGTGGAGTCGAAGACGTTGCGGATTGGCCGCCTCGTCGTCCTTTTTTATATAAATACAATACAAAAATCAAGATATCAATGAGATGAGGTTATTCTATATCGCAACGTACAACGGCTCAGCATCGAAGTTAATCGGGTCGGGTCAACGATGGGCACGACGCTGGCGAGGGAATGCCGCGCAGAGTGCACACCACGGTCCGTCGATCGACGGGCGCGACGTTTGCGTAGGTCTTGAATGTTTTCAGCTCGGGGTTTGGCGCGACTTGGAATTTTCTCGGGTGATGGAATCAGGCCAGTTTGACGACACCGCCGCGTTCCGTACATGGACCACACCCCGTCGTGCTGTGGCCATCGAGCCACGGACGGGCGGCGACAGATACATATAGGGCAGGCCTTCAAAATTCCTTGGAGTGCCCCCTCCTTTCCGTAACGTGGCCTTGGGACGTGAAACAATCGCGAGGGTTGCCCCGTGGAAGTGCGAACGGGGGGGAGGGGGACGTGTTGCTTACGTCATTGATGCACTCGAACCATCGTTCCACCCAGCGATATACTGTTTCACGGATGCGGTGTGCATCCTGAGCCGAGCGCAGCCACGCCTGTCGTGCAACTTACTACTTTCGTTGGCAATTTGGTCAAGCGACGCCGCCTCCCCCTGCTGTGGGCGAGGGGATGACGGGGGTCATGGCGATGAGAGATCGGGGAGCTGACGAATCTCTGGTGTGCAATATCCATGAAGCCACTTGACTTCTATTTCAGGTTTCACTCATCGACTTCGGTGAACGTTTACATGGAGCTTCGTGATCAAGGTCACTCGACGTGCGCAAAAGCCCAACCGATCGCTATCAACGTCGCGAGCAAGAACAAGCGAGCTTGACGGGTTTGCTCGATTCGCCACTCCAGGGATACGCATGCAGCTCGAGTTCCGAGCACCCTGCCCCGAATGCTTCGAGGCCCCGAGTGCCAACATTGGGTGTTGCATTCGCCCACCACAGTGTTCAAGGCAAGAGGCATCTATCTATATGTTGAAGCGTATCGACCATGTAAGCGAAATCGACACTTCATCTCTGCCGGCTCCAAGCGACGAAAGATGAGGGTGTCCTGTTTCGAGTTCGGATTTGGACAGGTCAGTTGGCGTGACAATGTAGAAGCCGTCCAACTTCACAGCTTGCTCAGCATCAAGCGCCGAAACAATACGGCGTCGCAGCTGTTGCCTTGCATTGGGTAACCACTCGGCTGGCAAAGCAGTGGCCGGTGTAGACAAGGGTGGACTGGATGCTCTTTCTGCGACGGTAGCATCCTCGCGCTCCACTCCCTCGGGGACAAAGCTGTCAGTCGAAGGCGGTCGCTCCGATTGAGCGAGAGAGATGAAAAGAGAGTCGTGCCATGGCGATGGCTTGATGAAGGCTCGAAAGTAAGACTTGCGTAGTATTGTAGGGGCCAATTGGGATCGGGCATCACTCTTCATTGCTTATCTCGCCCATTTGAGACTCAATTTTCACACAAGAAGATAAAAAACTGCAAATCTTGCTTGAAAAGTTCTTCTATGGACATTCAGTTTTTTTGAGTCAGGAGGACTTTTAAAATTGAGACCAAAAATAACAATCACGAAAAATGACTTCAGCCAGGTTTACTCAGCACGACATTTCATTGGATACTGAAATTTAAAATTGCCAAAAAATTACGTTTTTGAAGAAAAACCAATTACCCACAGTCAATAAAAAACCTATTCACTTTCAGAAGAGGCCTCAAGCAGGTTTCCATCAGCTTCTTCCGATGGTTCCGCTTCAAGGGCCAGGATCTCGTTTTCTGCCGCCTCCATGTACGCATCTTCAAACGAGCAACACTTGTCGTGCGCAGACACCCAATGCGACGAGGTCACTTCAGCGAAGTGAGTCTTCAGGCGTCGCTCGAGGTCTGCCATGTCCGACGACGGCCTACACGCAATTTTGTTCTTCACAATGCCCCAAATAACCTCGATAGGCTGGAGCTCTGGATGGTAAGGAGGTGTGAACAACAAAGTATGACCATGTGATGTAGCAATGACCTGAGATGCATATGACGGACGCTCCCGATTGGCCTTCACGGTCACAAGCAGCTCTGCCTTGGTAAGCCTTGACTCGAACGTGACGCCTTTGGATGTCAACCAAGCAATGATATCTGCCTTAGACGTGGCAGTTGTCGGACATGGATTTAATATCCGTTTGTGGTACCGCGCCCCGTCCATGTGGATGACGCAAGTTCCGTACGTATTCTTGAG
>NW_008580157.1:361245-363269 GCF_000520115.1 Aphanomyces invadans
CATACGGCAGACTTTCATGAAACAAGCTCACATAGGTCGACTATTTGCACAACTCGCTCCAGCTCTGGCTACCGCTGCTACAGCTCGCCGACTGGAAGTACGGCGTGTCTCCTTGGGCGTCCGCGAGTGTCGGAGTTTTGAAAGTTCCCCCCAATTTTCTTTTTGACAATAGATTCGTTGAAAACCCCACGAAGACTATTGATTGATGATAATATATTATTGTGAAGTGTGAAAATGAAAAGGGCAAACTACTGATAAAAAAGGGCAAAGACTGGTGATTTACGTTAATACAATATTGTCGAGACTATTGTAGTGGCCCGTTGGGAGAGTTCACGAATAATACATTTTGTAATATAAATTCTCAAGTGGACGAGAAGCCAGAATAGAAATATTTTGAAGGAGTCCTTCCTTTCCATTCCTGTTCCGCTTCCCACTGTTCGTTGCGAAACTCCCAAAACTCTTACAGAAACTGCTCGAAGTCTATCATTATACTGCTCCCAGGGGTGCCGGAGCGGTATTAATTCCTTTCCGTTCCGAAGGCAAATGGTCACACCATCGTAGCGCCGTACCTTCTCTGAGCGTGAAGATCTTCTTCTCCTGACGCAGGTTTCGGTTGAAAGGGCCCCATATAGCTAGGCGAGGGATGATAATGGATGTATGGGACTCGGTAGCACGCAACCACAACACTCTGGAGGAGTTTGACAGACGCCATTTCGACGGCAAGAAAGCCCAGACCCGTTTCAACATACTACTCCGTGACCACAGCGACCGTAATGCTGCATTGCAGCCAGCGTCAGGCGTTGACGAGGAAGAGAGCGACAAGACTGTTTTCCTGGATGACCTGTGCGCTCAAGTTGACGACGCCAAGCAAGAGGAGGCACGCCGGGCGGCCATGGAGATAGAGGCAGGTGAATGGGCTGAAGAGTCGGTGGTAATTGTACGAGAGGAAGCAATGAAGTCCTTAGGGAAGCGAAAAACAAGAGAAGGTGACGAAGAAACAAGCGGTGGCAAAATGTTCAAGGTGTTGTCGCTTATGAACGAGGCCAACAAGGGTCAACTCGAGTTGCGAAAGTACATGTTTGAGAAGGAGATTGAAGAATGCCAAAAAGATTGCGAGGCGCAAACCAAGGAACTAGAAGGCCAAGCAAAGGAGCGCGAATCCCAACTACAATACATCCAAATGTTGCAGGCTTCAATAACTGCCATTGTGACTACATTGGTGAATAAACTTTAATTGATTCTTGGTTATATGTCCACAACTTCTACTGTATCGAGATATTCCTCAAGTGTTGGAGGGGCTTCATCGAATAATGGCTGATATGATTTCCCCCGAAATGACAACCACAATGACAATTCGTCAAAAACATAGCCACACAAACGAATTTCGCAACTGGTGATAGCATCAGCTTGGCCAAATTTTTGTATTGAATGTGGGGCCATAGTGTTTTTATGACTTTGAAGTTCCATATCACCGATTGAAGCACTCTGCTCATAGATTTGTTGAAGAGTTGCTTTTCTTTGGACAAGTTGATTCCCCGGTAGCCACTCATGACAAATTTTGAAACACCATACGCAGGATCAACATGTATGAATTTCGATGCAAAAATGTCTGGATGTTGTTCAAGTTCAGGCAACAAGCCGCTCATAGCAAGCGTAGCAGAATCATGACGTCGCCCCTCACAGGGCCCCAGAAGTGCACGCAGAGGTCATCAGGACTCGACATAGCTTGAAAATTCAAGCAAAGATATCGCTTGTGTCCGCTGAAAATGATTTTTTGCAGGTTTCGACCATCTCCCGTTGCAGCAATACGTGACGACTGAACTTTGGTCCCATCAATAAAGCCAAAGACACAGTCTTACGGTGATCCTTTCCATGCGATTGCAGCGCAGTAGCGAGTCATGCGAGAGCGAAGTAGTCCACGGTTCAAGAACACAATTGGGCCCCACCGATCATAAATGTCGTGAACCAATAGAGAAACACATCACACAGTTGCGCCCGAGAGCGACCAAACATCAAAGCCATGT
>NW_008580157.1:373486-375972 GCF_000520115.1 Aphanomyces invadans
TTTCGTAAAACCATAATATCGTAGCATATTTCCAGAATCATTCAAACTTTAAGACAGCTAGATCAACATATTTAGGCTTTACGAAACAAGTTTGTTTCGTAACTCCATATATTTTGAGGGTTTTGTGTTTCGTAAATCCATACTATTCTTGAATAATGGATAACATCACCACTCACACAAATTAAAATATTTTAAAGGGTATTAGTTCAAAAAGTTTAAATTGGTATGGTGAATAAACTTCCTTCGACCTTCGACAAGAGTAATAGCTCTATTGGTAGAACATCCGCTTGGAGTCCTTTGGCCTTGAGTAGGAGGTCTTGACGAGTAATTGGGTATGTTTTGTTCGCACTCTAAGGGCAGAGTTGGTGGTGGGCCCATACGGCTGCTGTTGATCGTTATGCCACGACGGTGAAGGTTGGGATAGCACCATGTTTTGTTCGCACTCTAAGGGCAGAGTTGGTGGTGGGCCCATACGGCTGCTGTTGATCGTTATGCCACGACGGTGAAGGTTGGGATAGTGCTTGAGCGTACGATATGGTATCGACATCGATGCACTGACTTCAGTTTGCTTCTCACCATCGTTCACTCTTTGTAATGCTGCCACAATCTCCTCAGACGTGCGCCTCGGCATGACGAAATGAAGCAAAGGAGTGTATTGAGTTTTGAAAGTTCCCCTCAATTTTCTTTTTGACAATAGATTCGTTGAAAACCCCACGAAGACTATTGATTGGTGATAATATATTGTTGTGAAATGTGAAAATGAAAAGGGCAAACTACTGATAAAAAAGGGCAAAGACTGGTGATTTACGTTAATACAATATTGTCGAGACTATTGTAGTGGCCCGTTGGGAGAGTTCACGAATAATACATTTTGTAATATAAATTCTCAAGTGGACGAGAAGCCAGAATAGAAATGTTTTGAAGGAGTCCTTCCTTTCCTTTCCTGTTCCGCTTCCCACCGTCTGTTCGTTGCGAAACTCCCAAAACTCTTACAGAAACTGCTCGAAGTCTATAATTATACTGCTCCCAGGGGTGCCGGGGCGGAATTAATTCCTTTCCGTTCCGAAGGCAAATGGTCACACCATCGTAGCGCCGTACCTTCTCTGAGCGTGAAGATCTTCTTCTCCTGACGCAGGTTTCGGTTGAAAGGCCCCATATAGCTAGGCGAGGGATGATAATGGATGTATGGGACTCGGTAGCACGCAACCTCAACACTCTGGAGGAGTTTGACCGACGCCATTTCGACGGCAAGAAAGCCCAGGCCCGTTTCAACATACTACTCCGTGACCACAGAGACCGTAATGCTGCATTGCAGCCAGCGTCGGGCGTTGACGAGGAAGAGAGCGACAAGACTGTTCTCCTGGATGACCTGTGCGCTCAAGTTGACGATGCCAAGCACGAGGAGGCACGCCGGGCGGCCATGGAGATAGAGGCAGCTGAACGGGCTGAAGAGTCGGTGGTAATTGTACGAGAGGAAGCAATGACGTCCTTAGGGAAACGAAAAACAAGAGAAGGTGACGAAGAAACAAGCGGTGGCAAAATGCTCAAGGTGTTGTCGCTTATGAACGAGGCCAACAAGGGTCAACTCGAGTTAAGAAAGTAAATGTTTGAGAAGGAGATTGAAGAATGCCAAAAAGATCGCGAGGCGCAAACCAAGGAACTAGAAGGCCAAGCGAAGGAGCGTGAATCCCAACTACAATAAATCCAAATGTTGCAGGCTTCAATAACTGCCATTGTGACTACATTGGTGAATAAACTTTAATTGATTCTTGGTTATATATCCACAACTTCTACTGTATCGAGATATTCCTCAAGTGTTGGAAGGGCTTCATCGAATAATGGCTGATATGATTTCCCCCGAAATGACAACCACAATGACAATTCGTCAAAAACATAGCCACACAAACGAATTTCGCAACTGGTGATAGCATCAGCTTGGCCAAATTTTTGTATTTAATGTGGGGCCATAGTGTTTTTATGACTTTGAAGTTCCATTTCACCGATTGAAGCACTCTGCTCATAGATTTGTTGAAGAGTTGCTTTTCTTTGGACAAGTTGATTCCCCGGTAGCTACTCATGACAAATTTTGAAACACCATACGCAGGATCAACATGTATGAATTTCGATGCAAAAATGTCTGGATGTTGTTCAAGTTCAGGCAACAAACCGCTCATAGCAAGCATAGCAGAATCATGACGTCGCCCCTCACAGGGCCCCCAGAAGTGCACGCAGAGGCCATCAGGACTCGACATAGCTTGAAAATTCAAGCAAAGAAATCGCTTGTGTCCGCTGTAAATGATTTTTTGCAGGTTTCGACCATCTCCCGTTGCAGCAATACGTGACGACTGAACTTTGGTCCCATCAATAAAGCCAAAGACACAGTCTAACGGTGATCCTTTCCATGCGATTGCAGCGCAGTAGCGAGTCATGCGAGAGCGAAGTAGTCCACGGTTCAATAACACAATTGGGCCCCACCGATCATAAAT
>NW_008580157.1:376072-379188 GCF_000520115.1 Aphanomyces invadans
GGCGTTCGTGTTGGACAAGGTCGTGCCTGCTATTGTCGAGCGATTTCCCGTTGGCGATCAACAGCGTGGAGTACGTATCCAGCAGGACAACGCAAGTCCTCATCGACATGTTACCACGTCGTTGCTGCTTAGTACTGGTGTTGAAAACATTAGTATTATGTGTCAGCCTCCAAACAGTCCAGACTTTAATGTCTTGGATTTAGGATTCTTTAACTCTATTCAAAGTTTGCAGCATCAAAAATGCACTCGAACCATTGAGGAGCTTATTGATGCTGTGAAAACCGCGTTCTTTGAATTGCCGATGGACACTGTATCTAAAACATTTATAACGTTGCAAAAAGTGATGCAAACGTCTATTGAAATGCATGGAAGTAATAATTACAAGCTTCCACGCATGAATAAGGACTCTACCATTGCTGACTTAGCAGCTTTTAATGTTCAATTTGATGCATCGAGTCTTGAAGGCGCACTTCTTCAGTTGGGTCATCGTCTTGGAGATGAGTCTCACCTTGAGGAACTGGTAAATTCCCAAGAACCAGTAGAGGCCGTGGTATAAATAAAAATGCATTAAATTTTTGGGGCTTCTTATAGTATTTCAGAGTTCAATACAATATTCAAGATGTTCTGAAAGTACCCGGCATACTTTAATTAAGTCAAAACAAGTGGACAAAGATTATGGACCAGAGTAGTATTATTCATTCTAGGAAAAGCCATATCAGGAACATCCGTCCGCGAGTTCAACGCAATTTGGCAAACCGTGCGCGATAACATCGAGCAGCATTGGAATGTTGGACGTGCTGCAAAGTGTGTGAACGGGGGCAAGGACGTGTTGTTTATGACGATGGTGACACTAAAAAATGGTGGAGCGTAGGTCTTTTTGGGGTCGCTCTTTGGAATAAAGGGCGCGTCTTTTGAGCGCATGATCGTTCGTTTCCTTGGATTGCTGGAGCCGATATTACACGAATGCTTTGTTGTTCAGGTATTTTTTACAAAATGATTTGATTGGCTAATATATTTTTAGGCTGCCCAAAAATATCAATGAGAAAATTGATCACCTCGGGAAATACTTTTTTGCATTTTCCGTCGGCAATATATAGTGTCGATGTGACCTTTCAGCAATCTTTTCATCCAACTGGAAGCTTGCAAGAGTCAAAACCATTCTTCAGCCGCAAACATGGCCTCTACGGTTTCAAAGTTGAGGTATCAGTCCTACCCAATGGACTTGCAATTGGACGTAGTAGACACCATCGCGGCGCTACAGCCGACATACAAGTTTTCCGAGATAATGTTGACTTCCACTACCGTGAATTGAAAAAACGATCAACCGAGGATGAGCTCGAAGACAATGGTCCCTACAGAGACGACTTCGAAAATGAGTGGTGCATTCATTTTCATTTTCGCGGACAAAGGGTACCAAGGATTGCTGGAGCATGTGCGAGCGGTGATCCCCACGAAAGCAAAGCCTCGGCAGCACCTTTCCCTGGACGATGAGCGACGAAACAAGCGCATTGCGAGCGACCGCATCATGGTGGAGATCTAGTTCGGGAGACTCACCAAGTTCTGGCGTGTGTGCTCTGACAAGTTTCGCTGGAGTGAGGACTTCTACGATCCAATTTTTCGAGTACCTATCATTTTCCACGAAAAAGCAATTTGCCGCTTCAAATCAGACACATTGTCAAATTGTTGCCCACCCTCGTAAACAATGCGGGCTAGAATACCCCACATGTTCTCAATAACTTTCGAATCAGGGCTCTTGCTAGGCCAGTCCATGAGGAAGACGCCCGAGTCCACAAGGAACATCTTCGTCTCCTTGGAAGCGTGTATAGATGCATTGCCTTGTTGGAACACAGCAATTTGGTCTTGGAGACACCATTTATTGAACTTCGTCCAAAAGGGGGAACAGGCACGTCTCCAGCGTCTTGCAATACTTTCCCGAGCTTTGTTGTCCTTTAAGGAATGCGATATTAGACTTCCCGCACAAGCTCAACCATTACGCTGCCTCCGCTGACCCGCCTCAAGAACAATTTTTCGTCATCATGGAGGTCACGCCAGTACACGCGGTGTCCATCCGGGCCGTCCAAGTTGAATATTTTTTGTCCAGGCAACTTGACACCAAAAATCCAGCTTCGCCATGTGCTTTGCAGCGAAAGTACGACCCTCCTTCTTCTGATGCGGCTTCAGATACGGCGCCGGCTTCTTCGCGTATTTGATGAACTTGCTCGATTTCAGGATGTTGAGCTCAGTGCGGGTAGTCACCCATAGTGTCTTGGCGCTTTGAGCTGTGACAAGTTTCGTACGATTACGTTGAGGTAAATGCGGTGAATGTCACGCTTCGTCAACTTCTCGCGCGTTCACGACCGCTTCTTCGTACGGTACGTGCCCGGGGACTTCAGGTACGAACGCACTAATGACTCAGGCTGTTTGAGCCGACGTCCAATCTCACGATTGGATATCTTCTCGTGCTTACAGGCCAAAATTTGGCCCATTTCGATGCCTGTGAGCTTGGGACCCCTTGGCATGATAGGGAGTTGACCAATTTTGTCATGGTTCGCGCCACAACGTTGCCTACTCATTGGCCAAACCCCACATATAATTTGTTTCCATTTTGAATGCTTCTTTTGATATTTGGAAAGTATATTACGCAGTGCGCGTATAAGTATTTCCGATGACTCATTCTGGGACAATTCAACCATACTTCTATATGTTGGCAAATTCAAGCTCACCGGCTGTATTGGTAGCGATTTAACTTGGAGGTACACTTCATGGGAATCAATCTCCGACGTCGTGGTGTATTTTTTATCTGACATAAATCGCGATTTACTGAAGATTTCAATGTGCGTGTAACGTTATACTACCTCTGTCCCGAAATACTTGCAACAAGCAGAAATACTGATATTCCGAAAAGCTTGCAACAAACGATGGTTATATATATTGCTATTTTTCAATACAAAAATCAATACAATTTTATTCAGTGAACCAAGTCCAAAAGCCCGCCCAATTCAACATCAGAGTCCTCTTCAAGCTCGTCGTTGACAATGAGCTTTTCCAGCTGAGAGCTGAATTCGCACATCTTCATTGCTTCTGAAACTTCAACGGCAAGCTCCTCAAACTTTGCA
>NW_008580157.1:384136-385319 GCF_000520115.1 Aphanomyces invadans
CACTTCCTTTCGGCCATACGGCCTTGATGGTTGGGATTACCCTCTCAAGAAGCATGGCCTTGTACACCGGTCGAGTCACACTGACAGGAACTGTTTGCATTGTTCCTGCCGGACGATTGCGGCTTTTTCGCTGAGCTGGCACTTGAGCTGTGAAGTGCCATGTGCCAATCTTGCCATCGAACCAAGTTTCATTCACATCATCCCAACGTGGACGGGCAACGGCAGAGAGAAACCTCACCTTCGTGATGAAGCGCTTGGACTTGCAGGTTCTATGAGGAGGTTCCACGCCAGGTGCCAAGTAGTATGACCGCTTCACCCGGGTTGCATAAAACCATTTCTCGTCGATGTGGACGCTTTGCATCATGTCATCAAAGACAAATTCCGATGCGTCCATGGCATGTTGATGAATATGGTTCATCGCCCAACAGGTCCGCACCACCTTGTTGGCATCTGTCAGCGCTGGGCGCAGAGTGCTGTTGTACTTTCGAAAGATGCCACGTCGATAGTATTGGAAGAGAGTTGTACGAGGTATGCCCATGGCTGCAGCGATCGACCTGAAAGTGCTTCGTCTGGCCTTTGGAATGGCTCTTAGACGGTTTGCAACGTCATCGTGCTTGAGGTTTCGACCTGAGTTCCTCTTGTGTGATGAGACGTCGGAGAAGGGCCGCAACGTGTTGTCCAAGTCAACATTGGCACGTTTCCACATCCTCTGTACAGTTCCACGATGTCCGCCAAAGTCAAGTGCAATCTTGTTGAGTGCGCCACGGATCAGCTTCTTGTTATCTACCAAATGTGCCATGAGTTGCTGAAGTATGGCCTCACGGACAGTCTTGGAGAGGTCCTTCCTTTTGGCGCGCATTGTGGATCAAGTGAAGCATTAAACCCCGTTATACGGATGTGTGTCTCTTATCCGGAATTTAATTACCCTAATATTGTTTACCCCACCCAAAACCCCAAACTTCACGCCTGATTTGTCCCGGTCTCAAACCCACCCCCAACCACCCTCCTGTCAGCGAGTTTTGAATGCCTATAACTTTGACTGCGCACGTGTAAAATTCGCTTTTTGTCTATGTCATGTCTTGACATAAGGTAATTTTTTGGTGTCTTGATTCAGGCTATATATCCGGATACGAATCGGACCATATTATATTGGGATAAAGTATTGGTCAATCTGTCCTTCGTC
>NW_008580157.1:393526-399354 GCF_000520115.1 Aphanomyces invadans
CGCTTTGGCCATGGCTAGGTACGAAAGGGGCAATAGCTCCGAGTTATACTCACTCTTCGACGCCCATCGAGAAGGTGACCATGGTTATCGTTCACGCATCGACGGCGCATTCTGGTTCACTTTAGCGGAACACTTTAAACATTCGAAGGCTTTTTTCGGTGGATTTGCACAGTCGACTCACCCGACAGGTGGGACGTGTCCATTTGCCCATGTACGAGAAATAAAACTTCAACACACGTGCCATCATGGCGGGCTTGCACGCGAGGCCATACATGTGTGTGGCATCGAGGAAGTTTTTCTCCCAAGCCTCCAGCTACCGGTATCGCTCAGCTTTCAAGTGGTGGTGCTTTCGAATCTAGGTTGGGGCTGCTTATCAAGTATAGCCAGCTGACGGCGCTCAAAATTCTAAGACACAGCTTTTCTACATGCAAATGTGCTCGATGCTGCTACTTCACATTCGATTTATTTATTCACTGTTCCTCGTGACTCAATTATTCAGCCAACGGATACAAACTTCAAGTCAAGATTAGCCGCACGCATGAAGATTTATATAGTACGTTCGAAATGCGACGTGTTTTTGTGGTGCACTTGCACAAGGAACAAACCACTCTCGAAAGGTCACTCCAACATTCCACTTGGAACAACTCATTCTCGAATTTCGTTTGGCGTACGCCATGCAATTGTTTCCGGCCCTCGTCCTCGCCGTCGCCACCGTCACCGCACAAGAAGCGGCGACACCCACGCCGACCCCAGCCACAACAGTGGGCTGTGGTAATTTGGCCCCTTGCTTGACCGACGCGGGGGAATTCACGCAGTGCTACAACCCAGCTCGTGCTGGATGCTGCGATGGTTCGGTGTATTTCTTGTGGAAGACTTATGACGGCAACCGCCAAGTGGCTCAATCGTGCTGCCACGATGCCCAAGGCCACGGTTATTCCAATGACACGTGCCCCGTCGCCACCACAACTCCGCCAGCAACAACAACAACGACCCCAACCACGACAAAGTCGCCAGTTGTCACAACGTCCTCCGTCACTACATCGGTGCCTGGCACATCCACTCCTGCCAGTACGAGCCCTCAAGTGACTGAAACGTCGATCCCAGCGACCACCACTGCCAACCCGACCACAACCCAGCCAGCTACAACCTCTCCGTCGGGTGCATCAGCTCCACATATCGCGTTCATGGCTGTCACAGCCGTAGCCGCTGCCGTGTTGTGTTAGAATTGACAGGAGTTCTCTTGAATTGTATCAAAGATATCCATTTTGCTCGACATGACAATAAGCTTCGTATCAAGGGAAACTTATCGGATGAACGCAAATGAGCTTTTATACATTTAGCAAATGCAGTTTTCCGTACTCCTTCAGAGCGAAGTCTCCGTAGCGAAAGCTCCAAACATAAATATGCGCCATAATATCAGGAAAGTTGTAGCCATTGGGCTCGAGGCACGCTAGGGGATTTCAATATGATCTATGGACTGTTCTATCGATCTACTGCAGCAAATGCATCAGTTCACGAGAACTTTGCGCCGCAAAAACACCGCGCATTGTCGGAAACGCCATCCCGCAAGTAGGACAAATCACGGACTGAAGCAGCGGACGCCACGGGCACGTTGAGGAGTGCGCAGCCGTCTAGCACGGAAAGCACATGAGCTTGAGGCAACCTTGAACAAACCAGATGAGTATTCCCCAACAGAACATCAAGCAAGCCACAGCGGCGCTCGATGTCGCGTACATTGACGAGGAGTTGTTGGAGAATGATTCGGTGGAGTCAACAAGAAACGACGACTGCAAGGTGGTCCAAACGTGGATAGTAGTCACATTGTGCCAGCAAAATCGATGGCACAGATGGATGAGGCTGGCAAAGGCAGCATTTTATGAACCAGGAAAGCGATAGCATTTCGTCGCAGCTGAGGAGGACATTGGCCGTGTAATGACAATTGGAGCACACGAAGTCTTTGGTTGTAACGATGGGAACCGGGCAGTCCATTGTAGCAGATTCATAAGGCGGAGACAGGCTGGACATGGTAGTAGGGCGTCTGCCGACGGAATGGCTTTGTGATTCGTTTGTCCTGTACCCCTTGCCTTCCAGGCAAGGGGTACAGATAATCGCTGGACAAACGAGGCTGCAAATCGCCGTGACGAGGGTGCTCGGTGGCACGTCGCCCCAGCACACAAGGCTCCAAGTCAGTCATACCTGGTCGCGAGTGGCAAAGCTTGGTGTTTCGTTTGAAAATGGCCAACACTCTGACGACTCACCCCCACGAACTATTGTCAATAAGGGGCACATAGGGGCGCGAGTAGGGCGGCAACATCCATTAACTTCACCGATGCGAACGGGATGAGGAAGGGCGTCTCACCATGCCAAGCAATTGTGCAGTGGCGGTCAGTCGCGACATGCTTTACCCGTTGTGCATGCCCGTTGAGTTGCAGCGACAGCCGAGCTCAAAATATATTATGATTGGGTAAAATACTATATTTTTATCCAATGAGAACCATGTAATCAGCAAGCAAGCATATTTTGAAAACGTGTGACTTCTTCCTTCTTCATGCGCGTGTTGGTGTGGACGAACGACAACAACGAGCAGCTCTCTGTGGATGAGGACGCCGTGAAGGAGTTCAGCTTGCTGGAATCGTCGACGAAACTCCGTGTGGTGGGCGTTCTCAACGGGGACGCAGCTGCCGATGCTACCTTCGAGTCTACCAGAGACCATCAAGCCATGTTGCATACCATGTCGGCAGCATTGCCAACACACCCGACGCCAGTCCCTGATGGGTCTGGAAAGCGACCACTGCTTTGGTTGCATTTGGAACCCTCGTCGAACGTGGTGATATTGCATAGCAACAACGAACACGCTGGACGGTTGCTCCTCGTCCTGTTGTCGTCGGTCCTGTTGTACAGCCAGGACAGCGAGCTCAACTTCGAGAAGCTTCAATGGATCTCGTCGCTTCCTTCCCAAGTCAAGATTCGTGGGAACCAAGACGAAGCGGGCGTCGCGAAGGATCTGGGAAGTCACTTGCCGCGCTTCGTGTGGATTTCGCGCAACTCGAAGGTCAAGTGGCTCAAGGATGCCGCGACCGGCGCAAGCCTCTCACCCAACGAATACTTCAATAACCTCCTTGCGCTCGATGCTGGCTTCTCCGAGGCTTCCATGCAGGCAAATGCGTTCAAGACGTACTTCTGCTCATTTTTCCCCCACCGTGACGTCGTCATGCTGTCCCGGGCGCTGGATCTCAACGCCGGCATCGATCTCACATGGGACACACCCGTGGACGTCCTTCGTCCAGCATATGTGTCGGCGGTGGAGAAGCTGCATGGTCGGTTCCTTGCTATGAATGCCGGTCAAGACTCGCTGCCAGTCAAGCAAGTGAATGGGTCGGCACTGCCAGCGTCGCAATTCCCCATCCTCCTCGGCACATACGTGGACTCGCTTAATTCTCACCAAGTGCCTGTCATTGCCAACGCCGCCACGAAGCTCATTGAATTCGCAATTCAGGTTTGACCCTTCCCTGTGATAAAATCAGTTTCTCACGCAGTAAGAGCAGCAAGGGGTGGCGACAGCATCTGCGGCGTACTTATCGGCGTTTGAAGCCTTAACATCTGCGTCGTCTGAGCCTTTGTCGTCTCGAGCACTACTGCTGGCGCATCTCAAAGGTTTGTCAGCCGCCTCACTCGAGGTGTTTGCAGTAACGCAGCAAGTTCCATCCAACAATGCCGTTCTCCTCGCGGACAAGGTTGCTGCCATGCACCAACAGATTGAAGCCACGTATGTCGCGCAAGTGTCGTCAATGGAAGCACTGTCGAAAGATACGTGCGATGCCATTTTGCAATCGCTGCAACCAGTCGCGTTCTCCGATGCGACAGCGGAGCTCCAGCACCGGTCCCGCGAAGAGTTCTCCGACGGGCTACACTCGATTCTCCTCGGCATCAAGAATAGTCTCCAAAGCTCGCTCGGCGAGTACAAAGGCCACGCCAAGCCGTCTGCAGTAGACAACGACGCCGGCCTTGGCCCTGCGATGTACCCCTCGCTAGTCGAGTACCTTCGCGACGAAATCCTGCAGTCTGTCCTCGACTGGGGCAAGCAAGTTCTCAAGCTGTTTGAAAAGCACCTGCGTGCTGCTGAGGTCGGTCAATCGTTGCCGAGTGGCCAACCTGATCGACGATTGTCGGAAATAGGCAGAGAAAGATGAGCTGGAAAATGCGTACGAAATCGCAGTTGCTAGCGACGTGTCGGCGACTGGCCTGGACGCGGGGGACCATCGCAAGTTGTACGAGGCGGAGCTAGCCGCGCGCACGGACCAGCTGGCCATGATGAAGTCGACGTTGTCCGCTGAATTGGACGACAAGAGGTACCCCGGCGACTCGTTGTGACGGTCGTGGGCTTATTATCCTGGCGCGTAGAACCGAGCTGGAGCGGCTGCTGTTGGATCTACGCAGCATGCAAAGTAAGCAGGATGCGCGGGTGGCATCGGTGGAGACTGAGATTGCGCGGATCAAGGCGAAGGCGAGCGAGGTGGAGGCCCTGGCGCAAACCGAGCGGCTGCGACGGGAGCAGCTAGTGCAAGGCGCAGCGTCTGAGATTCTCAATCTGGAATCGAACTTCCACGCCGAGCAAAAGAACTTGTACAACGAACAGCGCGACCTCATGAGCAAAGTGGTCGAGTTGGAACGCGCCCTCATGGGGAAGAAGACGGCGCATCTCCAGACGCTGTTTGAAATGGAAACCAACTGCACCAAGGCCGTCGAAGACGTCCGATCGAAACACAAAAAAGAGATGGCCGAGCTCAAAACCCAGGCGAAGCAAGACATTTCGATGCTCAAGCGAGCGTACGATAGCAAAAAGGGTGTTGTCCAGCGAGAGCTCGACAACGTGAACACGCTCATCAAGCAGTGCGAGGACCAGCTGCGTTCGCTCGAACCCAAGATGAATTTGGCTGAACAGCCGCCTCGAGGAAGCACGTCGGCCACATCCGCCCCTGGAGCTCCTTCGGCGCCGTCCCCAAGTCGTGCAAAGCCTGACGAGATGTGCAAACAGTCATAGATGCTACGAGCTGATCAAATCCAGAACAACGTTACCAGTGCTTGTTATGACTGCACAAGTTGCAAGTGTTCGAGGAGGCCAAGATAAGCAGCTCCAAACACCGCAACCTACCTTGGCGGACCGATCATGACGCCGTATATCCATGACTCGTGGGTGGGTCCAGCACCTGCAGCATCGATAGCCATCCCCTCCAACTCGTTTTCATCGTTACGCTGATGCACCCATGCCTCCAGTGTCGTCCTCGATGGTGCCCCAGCCACGTCCGTCGGCTGGATTCAAGGCGCCGTGGATGCATTGGATCAAACTTGGAGATGGCCATCGTCTGTAGCGGTCAGAACGCGATGAGGTGATTGTTAGGAACGAAATATGACACTCGAATGTTAGCTCGACACCGAACCGAAGTGCCAGCACACGGTTCTACTCCTGACGCAAAGCACGGGAGTTTACAGGTGATGGTAACTTAACGCGGCGATTCCATCCACCCAGTTGATTGAAAAACGAGAGAGGAATGGGTGGAGACAAAAAAGCATTTTAGTCGGATGATCCGACGAAGAAATAAACTCTGACGTGGTTAGCCCAAAGGCCTCTAGTGGGGGCCATGAGGAGGTGTCTTGGTAGTGGATTGCATGAAAGTCGTGACGGGACGTCTTGTGGTGCATGGGGTCCTCGTGGGATGATTCGTCACGATGGGGGTAGTCACGGCAGGAGTAGGGAAGGGAGTCGGGGAAGGGAATGGGGTCGTTCTTGCAGGCGTAGGACAAGGGGTGGGCGCAGGTGTAGGGGCTGG
>NW_008580157.1:402354-404548 GCF_000520115.1 Aphanomyces invadans
TGCAGGAGTAGGCGCTGGAGTGGGGGTTGGTGTAGGTGTTTTCGTTGTGGTAGAAGGCGTGGGGGTGGTAGTTGTCTTGGTTGTAGTCGGAGGAGCCAAGGTCGTTGTACCCTTGGTCGTGGTAGGAGGGACTAAAGTAGTCGCTGGTTGAATGGTTGTGTAAGTAGGTGTCGCCGTGGTCGTTCGCAACAGCGTAGTGGTTGGAGGCACCGTTGTAGTGACCTTGACGAACTTCGCAGCGTTCAAGCAACCAACCTCGTACTTGGCGACAGTTCGCGAAGACTCGAACCACGAAGCGGGGGCAGCAGCAGCAGACACAGTCGCAAGGCTCGGGGTGTCTTTCTCCGAATAATCCCACAGCTTGACTGAAACCGGCTCGGACTGCGCGGCGTCACACACGAACGGCTTGTTGTTTTTCTTTTTCTTCTTCGCAGCTTGGCTGCACCCGACGGAAGGGAGGACACAGCCCCAGGCGCCGGAGGTGAGCTTGTTGCAGATAGAATTCTCCTTGACTGTGCAAGTCGAGGTGTTCGCATCCCAGGACGGCAAGTACGGATGGCAGTCTTTAATGGCCACATCACCCACACGAGGGCAGTTTTGCCCAGCAGGCGACAGTCCGTTGCCCGAACAGATAGGCCCTTCAATAGCATAAGTGGCATCGCGACAGAGACTGACAGGGATGGTAGTCGCCGACGCAGCACAGGCCGCAGCAACGGCGAAGACTGCGATCGCCCGCTTCATCGAGAATTGTTGAGTGACTGGCCACTTGCCGCCGTGCCACCTCCCCCATCTTGCAAAAATCTGGTCGATACAATTGGTCGACGGAATGCCAAAAATTCGTGCCAGTTCGGTCGACCGATATCATGGGTCTCCCTGGGTGTTTGATTTCAATCTATCTTCATATTTGTATGCAGCCTGAAAATTTAATTGTAGGTCCCCCCACAAATCTGGTGTCCGGCGTATGCAACCTTGCTGAACATAACTGTACCTGCGACCTCGCAACCCATGTATGGTAAGAGGCCCAAACCAAAAGCATCCATGCATTGTGTATTGCAGAGAGGTAGATAGCGGGAGAACCTGAAGATAGTGAGCTCCAAGCGACCTCGCTCTAGCCCACGGCCCTAATCTGAGGACGTTGAACACCTTGGTAGGTTGCACCGAGACCCCCATGAGGGTGTTCATGAAAATCACGTTAAATGTAAAATGCCTTAATCGCATTTTTATAGTTTCGCCTACAAGTAATTGTGGAGTATGTCGAGGCCAGGGATTTAACGCGTTTCATCATATACGTGTACTAAGTAATACTAGTAGTATACAGCGCGTATCGGAAACATGTCCCCAGTAACGAAGAGAAATATCTTACAATTTTATTGGCAATAAAATTACTGTTCAAGTTATCAACGATGATTGCTTGAAAAGGAAACCCTGCTTCCTCTGTTCCATATTTGCAAAGGTGTCGGACCCTGGTTTTTTCCAATCGGGTTTTTTCAGTTTTCAATATAAAACACGATTGTCTGAGGTCGAACAAAATCGGGTTTTATTCGGAAAATCGGTAAACGTGACAGTGACCTGTGGAGTCTCTACACTGACGACGTTAACTCGCACAAGCACAAATCGACCCTCTGTACTGTTAGCACTGCCGCATGCTAGTGAAAAAACCATGGTTTTAATACACCGGAATCGGGTTTTAATTATTAAAACCTTAAACCCGATTTGTAAGGTGAAAAATATCGGGTTTTTACCACCCCTGCACATATGTGCCGACATTTGACTACATGTTGCCCCCCCAAAATTGACAGTTCGCGACAGCATTGAACTGTTATTTTTCAATATCTTGGCCAAGAGTAATTCAATTCCTCTGAGGATTTGATCAGTGGATGCGGAAACCATCCTACTACAAACCTGTATGATTAGAACCCTCTGAAATCTAATTGTCTTTGGATTGTTTTCACGTGAAGTCTTGAATTAACAGTAAAGTCATTTTTCACCCAGAAACGTAAAAACCTGTGTCGTTTGATACCTTTTGAATATTCAATTATACAGGTTTGACCGTATTCGTAACACAAGGAACTCTGCAAGTTGATACCCTGTCATCGTATAAAATTGATGCGGAATCGACCTAATTTTAAAATCCTGCACATACATGGACGTAACACTTGATGCATGCCTTGCGTTTGTCAAGGATGCTCGGCAC
>NW_008580157.1:409469-410808 GCF_000520115.1 Aphanomyces invadans
TAGGAGTATTGAACCTTTCGAAGGTTATGTAGCTCACACTTCTTGCCTTTGAATTCTAATGTATTTCCTATCATAAAATTATGCTGGATTTTTGTTGCTGAAGTAACATATTTCCTACAAGATTCTAGCGATTCTACTGGGTGATGGAGCTCGGCTGATCACTGAGAGTTCGGCTGATCACTGAAAGCCGAAGCAAATATTGTACTGTGACATATCATTACGACGAAGATGAAGTGAGTAATTTCAGCATAGTGAAGAGGCATCGGTGGAAGTACTTCTGAATTCCAAAGAACTAGGTCTTTTGGCAATTGAATAAAAAATACAATATATTCGACACTCACAAAAACTACATTAGTAGTAAATTTTGCTACCTGACTTGCAGCAACCCTTTGGCGTCCCTGCCACGAGCTTATTGAACAACAAAACATCAATTTCATTTCACACTTCATGCACGCAGGCAATCAATTTGGCCATGGTCGATACCTTGCGCTGGCCATTGTCGAACGCTTGGTGGTACACAATGTCCCATAGCTTTCCGACTGGGTTCAAGTCAGGGGCTTCGCGAGCAAGATGATGACATGCACGCAATATGAGGCTCCTTCTACTACTTTCAATAGCATTAAGTGTGTGAATGGAGGTACTGCCCTGATGGAACCTCAACGCGTTGCCAAGCATATGGAAGGCAAAGTACAACATAAAGTTGGAAAATGGTACAGGTAATCGCTGTCTTCATGGAAGCAAAAGTTTGACAGGTTTTTTATTGATTTTGAGAAGTGAATGTTTCATAGAGAAAATGCCAACCTTCGGACAAACCAACCATTTCAAACTCACACATTTATTTACGTCATTAACTCACTGTCAAATCGACAAGTAGCGCATGGATGGGGCGCCAACACTCAAGCGCTCCATCAAGGTAACAACCTCTACAACATTCTCTTCTACAACAAGAGTATGACGCCAACAGTTTTGAGTTGTAGCTTCCGAAATCTGCTCCCTAGCTGCTTGGGCCCAACGCATGGCCTCGAGTATGTCAACGACATACAGGTGAGCAATTTCCTGGCGAGTTGGTTGAGTCTGTTGCTCAATACGATGCTTTTGTAGGGCAAGAAATCTCATAGAAATGTCATGGTATTGTTGGCGGCGGATATGTTTCTTGAAGGAATCGATAATTCCACCGTCAAGCGTCTGCAAGTGCGACGTCGTATTGGGCGGCAGGTATTCCACACGAACAATTGACAATTGCTGATCAATCTTGTGCGAGGAGGCGTTGTCGACCAAAAGCAGCACCATTCGGTCGTTTTCCCGCATTTCGTTGTTGAAATTCACGAGCCAACGCAAA
>NW_008580157.1:423703-426339 GCF_000520115.1 Aphanomyces invadans
TGCTTCCATGATTTTGAACACCCAATTCATCAGCAGACTGTCCATCGAAACATCCTGGTTTTGAAGTATGGCCGACAAAGTACAATGGCCGTTTGTCTGTACCATCCGCGTTTGTGACCACAGCAACAGTAAGTCTCTTTTTGTAGTTCTTCATTCCGCTTATACTTTTGTTGGAAATGGCGCGTCCCGGTGGCATGCAGTAGAAGAAAGCCGTTTTGTCAAAGTTATTCACATCCGCAAAAGGTAAGCCGACAATACTTCTTGACACCGTTGGCGTCCTCTCTTAATTGTTTCTTCTTCGACAGAAGCAGCCTCGCCAAAAGACGTCGTGAATGGAGACCATGCTGTTTCAAGAAGTTGTATTCCCATCCATTCGACAGCTTTAGGTCGTGATGACCGGTTTCAGGCATGGTCGCAATAGTGCGTAGTATTCTTGAAATTCTTGACAGTGTCACGCAAAAAACCTTTGTATATTGATGAGAATCTACTCTATAGAATGTAACAGTTATAAAGTTTGATGGACTTCCATTAAGACAGGGATTACCTGTATCAATATACCCTTCCTCATCTTGTTCACCTTCGAAAAGGCAAGTTCCGACTTGCCTCGCCTGTTCAATGCACCGTAACCGTAACACCACTACCAGAGTCTGTCGGTTGGAGATGTCCCGCGACGGCGTGCCAGATGAACTCAGTAGTAGTTACATTACGACCGTCCAGGTTCCACTTCTTGTCGTCTGACCACACTAGACCAGCAAATTTGGCACTCCAGTGACACGCCTCAGACGCGCATTGCTCACGTGCCCTTATTGTAGGTTGGTGTCATCATTGGTGCAGTGAGACTCTTCTTGAACTGGCGCTCACAGTAAGCACCTGGCATACACGTCGAGGACTGATCGGCATGGAATGACGTTTGACCAACTCAGCTGTGGTGAACTTGCCAGTTCATGCGGCACGTATGATCCGACGATACTGCAACTTTTTACCTTCAAGTTGTGCCAATCGGAAGTACAAGTTGTGCAGCACATAGAAAAATCATCTCTGAAATTCAATTTATTCGTTTAAACGGTATCAAGTACCGACCTGCATATCCTCCAAGTTGATCACAGCTTCGTAAAACTTCCGAGTGTGCAAGAAGCACTTGGCACACAGGCTTGGTGTGACAACTTGGAGAGTTTCTTGCGACGCTTCCTCAAGAATGCGGCCGCGGTGAGCTTTGATGGTGGTGTTGGGGGGAATAGTGAGGAGCTCTTGGCGCCGCTGGCGAAGACTTCGCTTGACATCCGACTTAAACGCAGAGAAGACGTTTTCGATTGGATTCAGCATGGGACTGTAGGGACCGAGCCGGAGCAATGTCGGTGTGGCAAATTCCGTTGCCACAAAACATCCTCAATGCCACTATGGCATGGAGCGTTGTCAAAACTATCACATCGTCCAACGACAGATACTGGGCAAGGACGCCGAGGAGCTCGCGCACGTACTCGTGCATGTGCTCAGCCCGGTTTGTTCCGAATTTAGACTCGTGATAAACAAGCCCCCCGCGGCCAATGCTCGCAATAACTTGCATGTTCTCGCCCTTCGACGTCGTGCGCTTCACGACCGCACGTTTGCCCGTGACACTCCATCCGTATTCGCGCGAGCACCAGGTGTTGTAGTTGGTTTCGTCCAAGTAAAAGTACTCCTTGCCTTCGCTTTCGAGGCGCCATAGTATTGTGAGGAAGGTCCGCCGCGACACATTTTTAGCGTATGTGTTCATCTTCTCCGGCTCGTGTACACCAGGCCTCATAAATCGTGCAAGATTTCACATTTAACACGATAATTACACATTTAAGGGCTGAACTTTTTCTACTTTTAAGAAAGTCCGCGGACTTCTTGTGGACTGTTGTGCGGACGATCCCATTGCTGATTGCGCGAATTCAAATTGATAGCGCCCAAGTCCAAGGCCAAGCACTCTTGGCAACCGTCCTACGCGCGTAAGTACGCCCTGGAGATAACCTCCCAGGACGGCCTCGTTGTCAAGAGTGCCCGCTCCAAGTCTGATTCTACTTTGGCCGCTGTGTCGCCACTGAGGCCGGCGGGATCAAGCGCAAGCGCGGCCCGCGGACGACCAACCAGTTCTTTGGCGAACAGTACCGTAGCGACGTCATCACGAAGCACATGCAGTCTCAGCACGGCGAGAATTGGGCTGAGTACAGTGCCCAGTCCTCTGCGCGACAGGACTCGTTCTTCGACTTGGCGATTCCTCGCGCGAACACCATGCACAACTACATCGACATGGACAGCGACGAAATCAACCTGGTCATCTCGGACTCGATCGTCAAGGTCATCATCGGCGAGATGATGTTCCGCCCCGAGGACGAGGTTGCGGCCTTGGAGGCGGACGATGACGACGGGGAAGAACTCACGGGCATCGACGCTCGCAACCGAAAGATCGCCAAGCTGCGGCGCAGTGCGCTGTCGCTTTTCACCGAGAACGAGAGTGGCGTCGGCTACACGGTCAGGATCCCCGCTGTGACGCGCTTCAAGCTCGCCATCAAGCACGTGTCGGTCGGCTTTTCGTTCCGACAGGTCGCCAGGGTAATCGAGGACACAAAGAACACGTGCATGATCGCCAAGCTGGGCGGCATCAACGACACGCT
>NW_008580157.1:436835-437803 GCF_000520115.1 Aphanomyces invadans
ACACCAGCTCGACCTGCAAGTTCACTTGTATGTCGATGAGATCGACGGTGGCGCGTGGGTGAAGAAGACCTACGAGGTGACCGTGTACCTTCGCCGGCAGTCAAACCCGATCACGGAAATGGGCGTGACAAGCCCGAAGAAGACGAACCGGTGGACTCTGTACTCAAGTTCGACATTGCTCTCGAACCGAGAATCACAACAACATTCTTCACCGAGCGCGCCGCCGAGGGCAACCGTCTCAGCCGCCTGTGCTGACGTCGACCTGGTGGATCCTCGTGCATGCCCTTTCCCCCGCCATCGAGTTGATCACTGAGACTTCGTCAAGCTCCAGCAGCGCGATTTGGTACTCTGCCAGCAACGGAAGCTGTTTGTCGTTCTCACCGACGAAATTGCCGACTTGTTCAAGGTGTGCCGCATTGCCGACTGCGAGGGCGACTTCGACGAACTGCCAGTCAACACCTACGTGCAGCGAAACCAGTCAATCGTGCTCATCGAGTCGCTTCGCAACTACGTCAAAGACTTCGGGTCGCGCGCTCGAGTGCACTGGGAGAAGCTCGACAACATCGAGCAATCACAAGTCTTCAGGGCGATCGGACTGTTCGCCATCGGCATCACGGACGGCATCCGCCAAGTAGAAGCTGAGCGCGACCCAATGAACAAACCGTCCATAGAGCTCGCGCCACTCATCATGCCGCACTACCTCGTCAAGATGAGACCCGCCACATCTATCTCGGAGGTGCTAGAGCCGCGGAAGCCCCAGCTCGAGGCGACGTCTTGGACAGCCGATCAGATCAACACAGCCGAGACGGGCCACCGCGATTTGACCAAGGCGTACAACAAGGAGCCAGCGACGAAGGCGATAATCGGCAAGCACGACCATCTCAAGTCATTCAACGACGCGTGGGACGAGGTCGCCGGGCGTGGCGTCGAGTACCTCCAGCTGCGCCGCGTTTGCGCCGGTCTCGCGA
>NW_008580157.1:445788-447625 GCF_000520115.1 Aphanomyces invadans
TCGAGCATCTCGTTGTCGGAGAGTGTGTTTCCCCTTGGCATTCAATTATGAAATGAATGGATTTGAACCTGGTCAAAAGTGAAAGGTACACTCCACAATTCTTGACTTTGCACGAAGACCAAAGCGTTCTAACGAAAGGCGTTCGAAATGTAAGCTAACACAACATAAAGGAATGCATAACAGAACAAAACTAGATGCCAAAAGGTGCGCTCCTTACGCTAGAGGAGCGTGGGTCAATCCTTGCGTTTCGAAGAGCAAAATGGTCCATTAGTCGTATTGTTCGCGAGCTTTTTGTGTCGAAAGGTGCCGTCAGTGACTTTCTCAAGTCGCCTGACACATAAGGCACAAAAGAGCGCTCAGGGAGACCTCCAAAGCTCGATGAACGGGACATTCGACGTGTGCTTCGGCTAGCGAGCGAAGAAAAATCGAGCTCAAGTAGATGTTCGTCGAGTGCTTCACGGTTCGAAACGCTTCAAGTACAAGAAACGGAAGGCAATGCCACGCCTCACGCAAGCCCACAAGTTTGCATGTGTTGAATGGGCGAAAACGCATGTCGACCTTGGTCTCGGGTGGAACAGTGTCGTTTTTTATGACGAAAAAGAGTTCAACTCTGATGGCCCGGACGGCATGCAATTCTACTGGCACGACCTACGCAAGGAAGAGCAGACGTTTTTGAGCCGACAAAACGGCGGGGGCAGTGTGATGATTTGGGCCGGATTTTCGAACTGAGGTGTCACCGAAGTTGCCGTGCTGTCTGGCCGCCAGGACTCCTACGCGTATTGTGACACGGTTAGCGACTACCTGATGCCTTTCGTTCACGTGAACCACACCGACGGGTTCGTATTTTAACAAGATAATGCGAGTATCCATGCGAGCCGCGAGACGGAGGCGTTTTTGGCCGAGCTGGACGTACCGTTGTTGAGCTGGCCGGCCCTTTCACCGGATTTGAATCTGATCGGGAACGTCTGAGGCTACCTCACAAGGAAGGTGTATGCCAATGGGCGGCAGTTTTCGTCTGTTCAAGAGTTGAAATCTGAAATTTTGCTGCAATGGAGTTCATTGACCAGGCGTACCTTGCCAAGCTCATTCGGTCCATGAAATTGCGTTGCATCTATGGTACTGCAATAGTTAAAGAGGGGTCACAGCGAATGGAAGCGGTCACCATAATCGCTCATCCAAAAGGCAATTTTACTTTGACATCTTGTGCACCTAAGATGATCATTTCAGGATAATACAATGTAACACATTAGGATAATAGCATTCTAAGTATCAGTTACAAAGTGTATAGTTTTTGTTTGACGACAGCAAGTTGTATCATATCATGTGCTTGGACGTAGATCCTATTGTCATCGATTGGTCAAAAATATTGTTAATTTCCAGAGGTTGATTTTGAATGTCAATTATATTAATAATCCAGAAGTATGGTCGAGTACCACGGGGGAAGGATTTCCGTCGTTCCCTGTACCGTCCAGCGTAATACGAGTCGGACAGTGATATGACTTTATCCGGATTCGGATAGATGTATGAGGATCAGAAAAATTGGTTTTCGAGTCAGACATACAATTTTGAATATAAACCATGCCGCACCGTCATCACATAAATGTACAAATTTAGAACAGATATAAATTTCCAAAGGACACAAAAAGAAGAGATGTAAAGCAAAATTAATTAACACTCCAACACATTACCAAAATTGTATGTAATTTTAATCCACGAGATCATCTTCGTCCTCCATCCCGTTGGCGATGTCATTCCCAGGATCAATTGTATCTTCAACAGCACAAGTTGCAAACAACTCAGCCAAAACATCGTCGTCCACCACACCACCAGGCTCCTC